>NW_017537634.1:171135-199988 GCF_001853355.1 Bactrocera latifrons | reverse complement strand
ACCCTATATCTGACTCTTTTAGTTTTAGGTCTTACAAACAACCGTTATGTGAACAAAACTATAATACTCTCTTTAGCAACATTGTTGCGAGAGTATAAAAATTAATTGCAACCCTGTGCTAGCTGTCATTTTACTTAAATACATATTTTGACGTCAAATTGTTGAGCAAGATAAATTTTAAATAAATTTTATAAAAAACTTTTTAAATTATAAAGACTTTTTACAGGTTTTTTTTTTTTGTTAATAATGAATGCAGAAGGTGCGCTAATTCACAATAGCCATGCCAATAGACATTTACAATAAATTGACCGAATCAGCCGATCTTATATCACTAGATTCTGCAATCTTACAAGAGCACGAGAATAACCCCAAATATGTTGAAGCAACAAATTCCGAAAGGGATATTCATATGTATGATGGGTATGTATGAGCTCAAACTTTATTTTTAAAATTTTTCATATTCCATGATTGTAAAGTTTTAATAGAGCTGATAGCCAGAAGCTCTTCCCCACTATATAAAATGCATATAATTTTTTCAGCTTAGCTGACAAAAAAATATTTGGGGAAATTTAAAATTGTAACAGTCAAAAATGTATTGTGCAATTCAGATAACATAATTAGACATAAAGAGTATTTTTTTTGTTTGTTAATTTTCAAATCTATTTATGATGTCAGTTTTGAAATACTACTGCGAACATTTTTCGCATTTGCTTTCTCATTTTCTCTTTTGTTACCTGTCCGTATAAGATGATAAATGATGAGACTAATTCCTCAGTTCCCAGGAACAATTTTCGGCTCCGAAATATTTTTCTTTCTCTTTTTTATTGGTGTAGACATTGCATACTCGGTTACAGCCGAGTTTACAACAGCGCGCCAAACGTTCTTCCTTTTCACTGCTTCGCGTCAATTGAAGATTTCAATTGCTGCCAAGTGCTTCTCAACCAGTCCTTTAGAACGAAGTGGAGATCTTCCTCTTCCACGGTGGATACATTGAAGTATATTTTCATAGCTGGAATGTTTTCATCCATTCGGACGACATGACCTAGCCAGCATAGCCGCTATATCTTAATTCGCTGAACTATGTCAATGTTGTCGGAGGCTGGAGCCATGTATCGAAGTTCGTGCAAGTGAGGAGAGCTCTTTGAGCGCCACTCACTTAAGAGCGGCCAGAAATTATTATAATATAACTAGGTATGACCCAAGCAGCTCACGACTTCCCGTCTTAGACCAAGTATCCTCTGGGTAGACAAAAAACATCCGTTTAAATGCATGCTAATGTGAGAAGGTGAAACATCCCTCCACAGGGTTGGGAGTTGGGTTTGTGATGCGCCACGTAAAAAACTCTCCCAATGAAAGAAAGAAAATAGGCTCGGTTGAGAAACCCCGAAACATATTTCACCAAGTAATAATCAAAGAACTTTAGAGCAAGCCCACATCAATGCCTACGCCAGTGTACTTAATAATAAAATAACTTACTAAGGCGGAACTATTATTTGATTTACTAGGGGATCGCAACGGAATAACTCAAAATGACTGAACTGCCTTCTTGATGCGCTTTAGACGCATTGAAGTATTTTTTCCTTTCTTTGCACAGTACACTTTAGTTTCGAATTTCGCTTTAGCAATCTAACTTCTGTTTTAAGGTTTTACTGGAAATTGTCAAGAATAAAAAAATGTAATTATTCCTCACGTATCTGTATACGAACAAAATCCCTTGAGAATTGAATCGGCATGCTTTGCCCTTTGCTTTTGGTGCCAAAGAAATCAAATCTAAATGATATTTAAGTAAACCTTATTTCTCAGCGCACGCCTGCAAGCACAAATCTATACATACATACATAAATACGTATATATAGACATGAATAGTCTTCAATTAGATTATTGATTTTAATACGAATGTAACAAATTACTCTTGCACCTCTTAAATTATCGCCCGCCGCTGCCATTGTTGTTGCGCAGCAATTACCTTTAACATGCAATAAAAATATAAACAATAAAACGAGGCTCAAGCGCCCCTCACTGTGATTTGATGACTGCCTTGTGTGTGCGACGAATGTGATGGCTCCAATGCACCTATGCACATATCCACATACAAATAAATATAAAGGCGTGCTTATACAATCACATACTCGTACATACAAACATTAACGCCCGTGCAAATGTATTTATGACACCTTCATGCTCGTTCGGGCTGCGCGAGCAGCCAATACCGCAGGCGCGGCTCTGCCAAAGTATTCAGCCAGACCGGGACCGGAGTGCAAATTGTACGAATTCATGTTACCCAGTTCAAAGCAGGCTCGTAAAACCATTACCAAAGACATCATGCAACGAACGACGTCAAATAAGCGGAATAGTCGTAGTCGGCTAAACGCCCAAATGGCTAATATGAGCATAACGAAGAGTGAACATGCGAACATGCACAACAACAAAACACTTTAACTTTGGCGGAAGATTAAGATGTGCCAGGTCAGTCGAGGGAATAAGTTAACACCATGCAAGTAGCCACTGAGTAAACCGCAAACTGCCTTGCGTCGTCGTGGCCGTTTCCGTCGCCTTCACCGTCGCTGTGGTCGTTTCTCCTTGCTGATCAACTGACAACACTCCACAACCACTTGCTGCCAACCCTGCTCGTATTCTAGAGTTGATACAGGTGAGAAGCGTAAATAACAGCAGTAACAGTCAGTCGGATAGGCTAGCAGGCGATCGCTAATGCGGCATGCAATTCCACAATGAATAAGCGTGCGTGTGTGACAGCGAGGCAAACGACAGTGCCACAAGCCGGCACTTCGGAATACCGACACCTCGCTCAGTGTCCGAGACACCAGAGTAAATGTGTAAATGAAAAGTCGGTGAACGATGGCTTCTGCCGGCGGAATCTGAGGAGCTCGTGGAGCATGTGCCTGTACGCGGCCGCACGACACATTGCCTGTATGCCACAATTGCGAGCATTGCTTGGTTGTGAGTATTGCTTCATTTAGTGCCAGCGCTTGGTCAGCCTATCCAATTTCAACCCATCCAATCGTCTCAACCTATCCATAAAACGCATTATTATGCTAAATGACTATAAAAATCACGTTTACAATCCATTTATGCTGGGATAATAACCCATTCGGAGTGTACTGCATTTGTTTACTCCGCAGATAATTGAGTTATCTGATCCTATAGCCACCAACTCTACTGAGCACGGAGGGCAGGAGCTAACCACTGGTCAATGTAGGCTGGAGCAACAAACGGTTGAACCGAGGCGATGAGCCAGTGCTTCGGCTAACAATTCACTCCACCGCTCCACGTCGCACGCCGAGCCATTGAAAACCAGTTAGGACAAACCCAGAAACAGTTGAAACTAATAGTGGAGTTGTGTCCATCTTTTTCTTTTACAATTGCGCTCTTGCAGTCAGGAATGTGTCTGTTTGCATGTTTACTGGTTCGAGTTAACAAGTTTCTTTGATTGTGTGCCATGGTGTTGTGCTAAAAGGCCAACAATTTGCAGTGGTTTTCGGCAGACAACTTCATTGCTGGCCATCCAATATCGGGCAAACGGTTTGCGCGCGTGTGCGACCACCACTTCTCCCATACTTGCCTGTTTTACGACTTAACAACTAGTATTGGACCTTCTATATGTATTTGTATATTTGTATCAGCCGGATATTTGTCCCTAGTATGGGTAAGTGAAAATGCACATATCTCTGAGGTAGCCACCCTGCGAGGAGAACGCTTAAATACTAACCTTACAATATTAAATGGATGGGAAGAAACTCGACAATATCCCAAAACGGCATTCTAAAACATTAAATCTTTATTATTTTCGGTTCTTGACCTACATAAATAATCAAATTACTCAGACATCATAGCTGCCTTTATTTGGAAAAACGATTTAAAGGTTCGGACAGCTTCGAGCCATCAAAAATACCTAACTGTGAAATTTTATTCTTTCCGACCCTTTTGCTAAACATGTATTTGAGTCTATAAAAAATTTTATATTGACATTTTGATACGAAATGACAGTTCTTAGGCCAATCTTCGGATTCACATTATTCAACCGGGAAATCGGGGAAAATTAATATTTCTTTTTGCAATCTTAGACTAGCATAATCACTTTGTTAAAGTTTATATTACATTTTCTTTTAACTGAATAGATTATATCGGAAACGATATGGAAACGAAAAAAGCATTTCATTTAACTTTCAAAAAGCAATCTCAACCCATTTCCTGCAGGGCATATACTATATGCAATAATATCTATATCTAAGTTGTCTTGCGAGAGAGATACGCCCGTTCGTAGGCTCACGTTTCAGCCAATTCATTCCACTCCTCATTTTGTAGGCAGGCTCTGCGTGTAAGTGAATATTTGTTGGTATCGCGATAAAACATTTAGACGCACCGCTCCAGCTAATCATCCGGCGTATCCTTTGAACGAAACTTCAGCTCATTGGAAAAGTGAATACTCTCGCATACACACATTGGTAAACATTAAATTGTTTAAAAAAAGAGGCAAAACAACAGTTGGTTGTTTCCTCTTTAATACCTTGGTATTCTTGCCTCGGGTGTTGATAGCGAAAACGGTCTCTGTTTAAATCCTCTTCGTTTAATCGTCTACCGTATTAAATAAAATTATTTTTATTTCATTACATGTAAATATGTACATATGTACACATGGGAATCTTAATAAATATGTCAGACTTTTAATAAGCGTAATAATTCCATTTTTGTAGGTATGTATGTACGTACCATATATACACATATCTTCGGCAAGTCGTCTGGTAAATTAATTTCGTACGCCGGTGAGGAAACATTTGTCTCATTTCTGTTTAAAACAATAAGAGGTATTATTATCATTTTATACGAAGCTTTTAAATACACCTCATAGAAGATGCAGTTACGTATCAGTATATATAATAAACAATATACAAGCTTAACAGTTGATTTAAGAGAAAATTGCGTGATGTGGTCTTAAGATGGGATCCTGCAAACTGGCGTACTTAAGGAAATTATAAAAATCTATTAGTTATGGCAGAAAGACTAATTAATAGTGATGCGTGTATGTCTAAACACAATATAAGTATATTATATTATTTGGTTAGACTGATTTTCAACACATATCTTTTATCTCATCTTTATATATAACAAGAAAAACCGTTAACTTCGGTTGCACCCAAACTAAATACCCTTCACAGGCGCATTTATGTTAGTAACTACATATGTGTTCAGTTTGTATGGAAGCTATAAGCTTTAGTAATCCGATCTGAACAATTTTTTCAGATATTATATTGTTACCTTAAGCAGTAATCTATGCCAAATTTTGTGAAGACTGAAACTGTGAAAGTTTTCGATACAAGAACTTGATTCCGATTTTTCGGTTTGTATGACAGCTATATGCGATAGTGAGCCGAACTGAACAATTTCTTCGTAGATTACACTGTTGTCTTAGAAAATAATATTTAACAAATTTCGTTCGTGAATATATCTTGTAAAATGTGAAAATCTCCCATACAAGAACTTCATTCCGATCGTCCAGTTTGTATGGCAGCTATATGTTATAGTGGTCCGATATCGGTCGTTCCGACAAATGAGCAGCTTCTTGAAGAGAAAATGACGTCTGCGAAATTTCAAAACGATATCTTGAAAACTGAGTGACTAGTTCGTATATATACAGACAGACGGACGGACATGGCTAAATCGACTCAGCTCGATATACTGATACATACATTTCCTTCCTTCTGAGTGTTACAAACTTCGTGACAAACTTAATGTACCCTGTTCAGGGTATAAAAGTCACGTGTCACGTTGTTTGTCCGCGATGGACTCCTAAACTACTGAACCGATTTTAGTAAAATTTAGCACAATGTGTTTAGCACAATGTAGTAAGTGGACAACTCTATTAAATGGACAGAAACGCTGGTAATCAGACGTTGAGAAAGCAGCCTTAAATTCGCTATTTTTTCCAATGAAATGTTTTTGTGTGAACATATTCAAACTTAAACTTAAAGTACAATCCTTTGGTTTCTTAAACCGACAAAAATGTTTTCGCTTTTATTCGTAAATAAAATTGTCACTGTCTTGAATAGTTTATTATATGAATAATAGTACAAAAAGTATAACACAGTTACGCGTGGCCAGATCCCCTAGTAATATTATATAATACAAGTAATTAAGAGCAATATTGTCTTTGATTCTTACTATTTTGGCCTAAGTAGTGGACTATGTGAGGCCAGAAAGCATAAGGGATCTTTAAATGACTGAACGGATATGATTTCAAACGTACATTTCTAGGCTGAGACTAAAATGTCTTTGAAACCCTGAGACAGTTCAGAGCGTCATAAGGACATACAAGGTGCTTTCCAAAGTAAACTTTTTGAATCTAGCGCTTCCTGGTGGCGCCATTTATATATATGTCGACTGGTGCGCTAGAATATGCTATCTTAATCGATTGTCCAGTGAGAATTTCATGACATTGGAAGTGAAGTTATTGCGTTTTCAGTGTCAGTATGTTTGTTGGCGTTTGTTGCACGAAAATGCGCCGTCTCATCGATCGCCGCTTGTGACCGATTATTTGACCAAATATCACATTTTAATCATTGACAACTCCCCGTATTCACCTGATATGGCACCGTGCGACTTCTTCCTTTTCGGAACAATGCATTTGCGAATGAAAGGAAAGCGTTATGCAGACATAGAGGCCATTGAAAAGGCTAAAACACTCGTTCGACAGTCATTAAAGAAACAACATCATATTCCTTCATTGTATTAAAAATGTGAAATTCTGTACCGTATTTGTTGCGGAAAACTTTAATTTTTTCCTTTATTTTGAAGAAAACTGCTGCAGAGTCGCATCAAATGCTTGTCGCGGCATATGGTGATCATGCTCTTTTAGAAGCAACATGCAAAAGAGGGTTTCAACGGTTCAGAGATAATGATTTTGATGTAAGAAATAAAGAACGAAAGACTACTAAAAAGATACCGAACTGCAAGCAGTATTGGATGAAGATGATAATTAAAGTCAAAAGCAAATGGCAACCATGTAAAATGTTGCAAAATAAACTTTTCAGGCCGTTTGAAAGCTCAAAGAGCTCAAAGATCAAAAAGTTTGGAAAATGGTTGCCAAAGAAATTGAATGAAAGAAAAATGAAAAAGCGAAAAAATACTTGTGAATTTATTTTATGAATCCTAAAATGGAAAAATGGGTTAATCCGGGACAACCATCAAGATCGAGCGCAAAAACAGATCGATTCTGAAACCCAGTGAGGCCGTTAATACTAATCGCTAAAGACACCAAATGATCAACTTGAATCAGGCATTGATCGAAAAACGACCAGAATGGGTCAGAAGACATGTCAAAGTAATTACCTAAACACATACTTCTGATTACCAATTGTTTTCATCGATGGGACACGCATTGGTTTATCAGCACTTCGATTCCTAAGCAGAAATCGAAAATTGGCTGTCTGATTGGTTCGCAATGGTCAATATTTTGAATATTTTTTTTCTTTCCATTCAAAATAAACATTTCCTTTTCACGAAAAACGATTATACCGGTACAATGATACACATGTCAAAGAGACAACTGTGTATAGGCTCGAAAACGTCAATTGCAATGCATATGGACAAATTATAAAATTATGTAATGTATGCGGATTTTTGCTGATATTGCAACGTATTAACCCGGTAGTCAATGCGCAGAGGCAGAGAAAATCTCGCATCATTAATGGCTACTTCAAATACAACAATTGCTTCGTTTTGCTTCAGATATTTGCTTTAACTGATACAATCGATTCTGCCTTTTTAAGAATTCGTTCACATCGAGCTTACTCTTTTTACGCCTTGCAAAGCAACCGTCGCCATTTTTACTAGAGAGAAAGTCACAGAAAGTACAGAGTTCATTCTGACACACCCTTTAGTTACTTGCCTTCGTTGTTAAACTACTAATTGTCAAGCAAAGCAAAGAAAGTTTATGTGAATCGGACATAAGAGAGTTGATGTTTTTGGCATTTACATATGACGTCATGGCAGGTTGAAATTGGCAAGCGTTCGTATGAATTGTTTGGTTACTTTAAACTTAATATATATTAAATTTAATTATTCTGGAAAGTGTATTTATGATGAAAATTTTATTTTCATTAAAAATAGATATTTAGTTGGTAGTTTTAAAATATACTCTACCAGGATTATATAAAATCCAGCAGAAATATATGTAAGAGAAATTATTTGGTGATTCCATGCAATAATTATGAATTACGGTCATAAAATTAGCATCTGTTAAGATTTCATCAATTCCATAGTATGTACTAGAAAATTAATGGTCGAAAACCTGACGTATTTAGTGCTAAGCCCAACCCAAAACTAAAGCGAAATCGGTCAAGGTAGGATCTCTAACACATACATATACATATGTTAGTTGGAAGATTTAAAGCGGCAGATGTTTTTAATATACCATATATTTGCACCTAGTATTTTCTTCTAGCCAATTACGAATCTTACAAATTTAAGTACATGTAATTTATGTTGCAGAATTTGAGGAACAACGTCATTAATTCTCCTCAAAGCGAGAGTGATAGGTAAAATTTACACCCTACAAATTAATTTTTTCCACCAATGTGTGAACTATATAAATAAGTAAATTTACAATTAATTAAATTGTTTCAATATAACTGCATATACACATATATACACAGGATTTCTAATGTGTGTAGGTGATGTTTAAGCTTAATTAATCATTCCCGAATTCAGGATTGATGATGCAGAGGCGCCGTCAAAAAGATTCCAGGAACCACAACTGGTTCACCTGCTGGAGTAGGCATACTCGTATATGGCATGCATGAGTATACTTTCAAAGGCCGAGAGAAGCGACGGAAGGAACCAACCTCAATGCAGTATAGCTATATGGCTATTAAAACGATCAGGTTCGTGTGAGTGCGAGTGTGAATTGTGAGTTGCGAAATGAAATCTTCACGCAGGCGGCAGAATGAAAGTGTTACGAGTATTATTATTGCTGTCAGAGTTTTTGTTGTGAGTTGATGTTTTTGGTTACTCCTTTGTTGAGGCTCATAGTGATCTCGACTCTGTAGAGTCGAAGCCAATGAGCGCTGGCAATTGTGTTTAGTTGTTAAACCAAATTTCTGTTATGACGAAGCCAACTATAAATGAATCTCTTTTATTTTAATTCATTTTGTGGTGCCCTCAAGACAATTACACTCGTACATCATCGGTTACGCTGCACTTTTGTATGGGCTCACAGCGATCCAGCCAGCCAACTAGGCGACCAGGCGAACAGCCAAACCGTCGGTTAACCTGCATGCCTACATTATACCGATTACTCAAGTGGTGGAGTGAAAATGCCGCGTGCTTCTTATTAACTACATTAAAACCCAGCAGGGTTTTCACACCTTGTGCGCCCTGCTGTGCTGCCGCTATAGCTTCGGCCGAGGGATCATTTGAAATCTTGAGATCTCAATAACTTCACACATTTATGTGCAACTGCCGCACGACCTCTGCCTGGTCGGTTGCCCTGTCTGCCTACCAGTTTACAGTCATCCAACCAGTGAGCCGCTACAAGTTGCTACATTACCGCTGGGGAGTGAGTATGCGAACGTTTTGGATATGGTTGTTGCCTTAATTGTGGCCGCGGGAACGCATTGTTCAAATATTAATTGGCATATTGCGCAGTCAAAGCGCATTAGGTGCCAGTAAAAGTTCAACTTTGGACTTTCTTTCTGCGTTGTGGATACTCGTCTAAAATCGCCAACGGAAATATAAACACAAGTATATGAATACCGTTTCTACAATTTCCATTCACACTTCGACTCGGGTTATTTTGCAATTAAAGTAATTATATGATTCTACAACATCATTACAAATAAATACAATCCGAGAGGCCAAGCAACGCGTGCCGTTATGCATTCAAAAACAATTGAATTAACATTTGAGTCGAAAAACTGAATTAAAAGAAAATTTTTAATTTTTAACTCCCAAACAACGGAGTGAAAAAAATCGGATTTAAAATTTTATATTAATTTCCATTCCCAAATACTGTTCCAATCTTATAACTCGGGTCTAACCTATCACTCTTGCAAGCAAGCTTGCAAGCCGGCGAAATGCTTATACATATATGTACATACTTTCGTATTGGCAGAACTTCATATTAAACCTGCACATTGGCCGAAGAATTGATTCGACCCATTTTTTTTCACAAATGTATATTGTTATCTCGAATTTCGATAATATGTATACTTCACAGATTGACAGACATTTTCGGCAAAAATTCAACCATAACCACTAGGGTCCTTCCATTTGGCGTCCGGGACAGGACGTTTAGAGTCCGAATTCAACAATTTTTGGATAGATAGATAGATATTTTATTTATTTCATGTACAATAAAAATACAGGAAACAAGAGAAAAAAAACAGCACTAACTAGAGGCCATCAGCTGGTTTTACAAAAGAATACTAATTTACATTTCGTTTATGGATTACAAATATTATACTATATTAAACTAGATATCTTGCTTATGTTAAGTGCTGTTGTGTCGGAAAGAAGTTGTGATGGAACAGTCAAGCCAAAAATCCGTTGCCTTTGAATAGAAAATCGAGGGCAGATGTCCAAGGATGTAACTTTAAATGCCTTGTGCAAATTTTTATACGATACGAAAGCGGAGGAATCATACAGAATTGCAAATTGCGTTATAAAGGAAGTACACACATATGTGCAGTTTTTGTCTGTTTTCACTTGGATGAAAGCCTATCAATTTGGTTAAAAGTGGTGGTGTAGATCTCGAGGTATAGATTTCCACCTAAATGTGGGCGGTGTAACGCCCATCGGGGAATTTTGACAAGTCCTACCTTGAAACCATAAGTTATGACATTTTATAGGATTTCGATAAATAAGGTTTTGTGGGGGTGACAGTGGCCCGATTTCGCCGATCTACCAACTCGTCCACAGTTTCATCATATCTTAATTTTCACTCAAGCTACAGGCCGCACAGATAGACAGACGTGCGTACGGACAGTCAGGATTTCATCTCGTCTCATCATCATTAAATTTTCAACTATAATAAATTTTTATTATTACATTAAAAGATAAAATGTTCAATATTTAATCTCAAACAACTTGGATTCACAATTAAATTTTTACAATATCAAAATTAAAAACTGAAAATTTAGTTCCAATAATTTGGATTATTTGAATGTTTAATTAAAAATTGTACTCAAAATTTTTAAATTATACAATTCGCAACCCTGATTAACCACATAAAAATTAAGTGGTTTCGTCTACCCTAAAGATGAAACATATTCTTAATTTAAAAAATCGTAATAGAAAATTATATTTATATTTGTCCAATAAGATCTCTAATGTACTTTTCTTGGTCACGGTAAAAGTTATTGGTTTTTGGTGAAATGTTTGGATTAGATTTGCTAAAAAGCAATATTACTATCTAATTAAGATTTTAAATTAACGATTGAAACAGAATAAGAAGACGCAAGCGTTGAGATAAAATGAAACAGATTTTATGACTTCAAAATTACTACTCACTGCTTTCCCCATTGCTTCGTTAAACATGAACAATTTACGAATCAAGAGGGATAAGGACAGTGGAAGAAGAGAATGACCGATGATTTCCCTTAAAGTTGAACAACAACAAGTCAGAAGATTGTAGAAAAGTTTGACAAATCTTTATCGATGAAAATGCAATAGCAATACTCGTATGACAAAAAACTCAAGGATAATCTAAAAATCTAAGCTACTGAATCTAAATTAAACAACCAAGTAGGCACCAAGTGCGTTCAAAAACTTTAGAAACACTTGAAAGAAACTTCGATAAATCACATGAGTACTTGGTTTCCTTAAACTATTTTGCTTGATCTGAAAAATTTACTTTCAAATCAAGTAGACTTGGGGAATAAAGGGTCGTCAAACCAAAAAGCAATAAAAGACAATGTCCACACCTACTTAAAATATATCCCTGCAACAAAAAACGCGCGAAGTAGAAATTAAAAATTTAGCATACAATGTGATTCGATTTCATATTCTTATCTACATATATACATATATATATGTATATATAAAAATTAATACCTTTTTTCCCTGGTCACGGCATCACGCGTGAATGGCTGGATCGATTTCACAATTTTTTTTTTTTGTTTGTTTTTTTTTTGTTTTTGTCATTATTAGGAGAAGGTTCTTATGAAAATTAATAAAAATGAATCGCTAAATGTATTGCTAAGCGCTTAACTCAACAACGCCTGGACCAATTTGAATGATTCTTACGGCGAGAAAAACTCGAATAATTGCCGGAAAATTCCTAAACAAAGCATTTTTCGTTTTCTCATACATACCTTTTCTTTTTTATAGACATACATAAATATGTATGTACATACTTAAGTAAAATGTTAATGTTTGCTGGTTAGTAACGCTAAGGCTCGAGAACGGCTTAACCAATCTTCATGAAATTGTCAGAAGTTTTTCGCTATACTTTTCATAAGAAAAAGTCGAAAAATTGGAAATTTCCAAAAAATTACTTTTTCCAATACAATTTTTTTCTTTTGTTGTTCAATATTTTGATTTGTAAATTATTTGAATCGTTCAATTTTGGGCGCTTGCTTTTTTATTCCGGCTATTTAAAAGAAAAATTACTGMAAATTATGCAGTGAAAACTTTATGTCTGTTTCAGACGAAGTGATCAATAACAGGTTGAAATTTGTTACGAAGCCACGAAGAGGTCGCCCTAATATCGGTCGGCGTTCTTTTTGGCCCAAGGCAAGGCAAGGCAAGGCAAGAAGTACTCCCAAGATGCGATGACATACGTGCGGAACTATGAATCGCGGTCAATCAGCAATCGTCACGATGTCACAGCTCGACTTTTCAAACAACAGTTAGGATGTTTTATGGACTTCATCTTGAAGCAAAGTATATGTGGTGCAGTCAGATGCTGGATGTACTCTGTTGAGTTGGTGGTTACACTAGATCAAATTGATGAAATCATTTCTGCGGGAATTCCTGATGCAGAGAAAGATCCAGTATTATAAGAAGTGATGAAAGTGCATGGACCTTGCGGACACCACAATCCCACTTCGGTTTGTATGTCTAACAATAAATGCACGAAACACTATCCACATGCTTTTCTTTCGGAAACACAAACTAGAAATGATGGATATCCATATTATATCTTATATCATATATCATTAGACGAGAATGGCAGAATATTTACCATTCAACTTAGAGGAGTGAATATCGAAGTCGACAACATATGGATCGTACCATATTCGCCATTATTGTCTAATTCACATTCAAAACTCATATCAATGTTGAGTATTGCAGTTTGGTGAAATCGATCAAATACGTTTGTAAGTCCATCACCAAAGAAAGCAACATGGCAGCCGTTGGCCTTGAACGGGATGAGATCGATGAGTGAACTGCAATGTAGTGGTATGTAAGATATTTATTTTTGCAATTCATGAACGTTTTCCGACAGTTGTATATCTGGCAGTTCATTTGGAAAAGACCAAAGAGTGTTTTTTTTTGTGTCAGTGATCCGTTTGCGAGAACATTGCTTTATTCGAAAATGCCTTGATATTATACATGGGATGCATCGTCGATGAAATAGTTACGCAGAAAGCAAGGCCAACCAGTAGATTGACATCCAGGTATGTTCTCATGGAATTCCCTAATATAATAATCAATGGAATCAAAAGATGGATGATTCGATAGCTACTTCGCCTGCCACTGAAGTTCGCATACTTTTCGCGATGATCATTTCGACATATCAGCCTTCAAATCCGCGTCAATTATGGAATACGGACAAAATTACATTGCCGAAGGCATTTACATCGTATTCGATAAGAATTGGAAATAGGCAATTTCCGGTTGATACTTCCAGTGGTTTGATATCAATTCCGCCTGCCTTTTGTCAATTCACTTCAACGAAAGATGAACTCATCGCGAATGTTTATCCGAACAAATTATCGCAACTACGATTGCATAAGAGTGCGCCAGTATACGTGCGTGCTCCCGAGTTTGAAAGCCATCTTCTCCGTACATTTACGCACCGAAATAGAAACCAAAAAATGTTGTTTATCAAACTGCGTTACATTGAAAAAATTTGGAAAAATCGAAAATAAATGATTTTTAACACAACGTAAATTCAAGTTTCTTTTCATTTCGAAACACATAATTTCACGCAGGGCATCACATGCGGGGTCCGCTAGTTCAATTTATAAAAAGCATAGAAAATAAATACAAATTTGGCCTTATATCTCAAAACTTTCAGAGGAGAAAACCGGCACACAAAAATGTCCAGTTTTGTTACGTCCTTGTCGACTATATAAAAATTATTTTTTTTGTACATGCTTACAAGAATTTTGGTTTTACATGATAGTATTGCTGTACGTGCTCGTATGTATTAGGACTCCACTTTTAGTAAATTGTGGTTTAGAACTTTAAATGTTGCATTTTATATTCTGAAATCAATAGTGTTAGCATGAATTTGCGAGGTTATACCATAGTTCTCTGAGTGACAAATTTGCATTTTTAAAAAGTTCGACCATCTGATCATCCTATTCTTTTTGATATCATCGCATATTGAACTTTTCAATTCAATAAATATACTTTTTTAATTACTAGTTTATGTCTATTAACGGATTAGACCGTTAGGGACAGTAAACGACGAATTATTTTTTCCCGCTCTTTTCTCATTTCCCTTCAGTAAGGTTTACCATTTCATCATGAAAGGATAAGCGATCCAACAACGAGTCGAAATTACTAAAATTTACTACCGAAAAACGAAGTCAGTGGTGTCAACTTTAAGAGCAGTACGTTGATTCTATGGTCGTCATAATCGTGTCAGATCAACAATTGAGTGTCTAGTGCTAAAATTTTAATCCACAGGCGGAGAACAAAATGTTTCCTTGAGTCAAAGAAGTGACCGTGGAGTCGACAATATTGCTGCCGCTGGCGCCTCAATTGAGAAAGAACCAATTTAGCCTCTCACCAAGTCCTTCTGGCGAATTTTGCTCATTTCTGGCTGAATGGCTTCGTCGATAAGCAAAATATGCGTTATTCATCAGGTAGCAATACACACGTACTCCATGAGTCACAGCTGCATACTGAAAAAATTACGGTTTAGTGCGGATTATGGGACGGTGGCGTCATTGGGTCGTACTTCTTCCGATATGATCAAGGCCTGCACGTTTCTGTGAATGGGAATCGCTAGCGCGCAATGTTAATGGAATATTTTTTTGACTTGAATTGATTGATATATACTTGGACAATATGTAGTTCCACCAAGAGTTCCAGTCAATTGGCCGCCTTGGTCGTGCAATTTGACGCCGTTAGACTATTTCCAGTGGGGATATGTCAAGTCTACGGTGAAGATTGATGAACTTACGAATATTGAACGTGAAATTGCATGTAAACCTTTCGAAAAATCAGCGATCAGCGTTTATACTTCTGCAAGCCCGTGGTGGCTAGGCAAAGGAAATCGAGTTCCATACATAATGGCATTGAATGTGCTTTCACACAAATAAAGAATTTCATTGATATCCCAAATTTGTTTTATTTAAAAAGAAAAAAGGTTTTATTTTTTAAATTCTAAATGTAATAACTTAAGGCTTAATCCACTGGTGTGAAATCGGCAATATCCTATTGTTGTATGTACATATCTATCTATGTATGTATGTACACTTGATTTCATATACATTTATCTAAACTATAAATAAATCTTAGTTTTATATATCGATTTCAGAATCATATAATAAATGTGTAGTATTTCACTTCAGATAAATATACAGTGAAACCTCTAATAACTAGACACTATTCATGCCACAATTTCTGTCCTCTTATGGGGGTATCCATTTATAGGAGTCCACGAATAAACGTTTTACTAAAATCTATACACACGCTTCGCCTTAAATTAATTTATCTATTTCAGAATCATTTTTAAAATAAATTCGTTTGTGTAAATATTGTATAATATATACATATGTCGCTGATTTCGTTCGTTGATGATTTCTGTGAAAGCTTCGCTTGTTGATGACTCCATATCCTTTACACTTCACACTTTACTATAACTCAATAACTTCACTTTTATTTTTACTACAGGAGCAGAGTAAGTTCTGCTAGTATCAAGATCACTACCGCTTCGACACACATTTATTTATGCTTGAGTTTTAAAAATTTGTTGGCCTTAGTTTCATTGAAATGGGTTCTACTCATATCCAAATATGTATGTTTGATAGCATTGAATCTGTAGTGTCATATGAAATGCTGTATAATGCCTTGATCAAAGGGTTGACAAACGGATGTTGTATTAGCAGTCTCTATATTTTCAAGTTTATTGTCTCGAGGGCGCCTTAAATTGTAAACAATGCGAAACGATTTGTAATTTTTGATCTTTTCGCGCTGAAAGCGCTAAATTGTTACATATAGATCCCGTTACATCTTAACATGTTTATGTTTGTCCTCACATTTTTACATATAGTGTGTGTATGTGCTCATATTACTCGTATTATGTATATATGTACTCGTATATGCTACCCCGGTTTGTTATACTACCCTTACTTCAATTATTGATCTTTGTTGTCCCCAAATAAGAGTTTCTCCTCCGCTTATTAGAGGATTTTCTATTGTTTCCTTTACACATTCTTTCAATAGTTTAATTTTCTTGACCGTTATCGAGAGATCCGCGACGCTTATGAAAGTTAACGAAACTAAAAAGTAGGAAAACAAGTATCCCCTCCGATGAGGATAGTGTCCGGTTGTTAGAGTGGAATTTACCGTGCGATTCTGTACTGTGATACAGTCTCAAGTCTCTAAATTTGAGGTTTTAAGTTAGAGATAATTTTTGAGGCTTGAGACGATTTTGCTATTCTGTAAGTGGCAGACGCAAAATCTATTAGTTTTCATTATTCAGAGATGTTTTTAAAATTGAAAATATTAAATATTAAATTTTCTATAACATAGTCAAAAAACATAATTATCAATAAAAAATAAAAATATGCGTTGACTTTGTATCGTAATATTTACGAAATTTGTGTAAAATTGATTTATTTTTAACCTTTTCGTGTTTGAGTTGCTTACAAAATATTAAAAAGCGACAATCGATTAATATCTATGATGACCTCTTTTCAGTATATTCAAAATTGCAGACAAGAGTTCTTTTTGGTTTTGTAACCTGCTAACTACCAGGTCTCAAATTTGGGGCAATATTTTGAGACTACCGCTAGAGACTGTTTAGTGAATAGTAACTAGTCACAAATTGAGATTGTACCTCAAAATGTCTCAAATAGAGTCTAGAGACTCGTTACAGAATCCCGCTATTAATCTGAAAATATAACGTAAAATTTGGTTTCTGAATTTTTTCCGGGTTAAGACAGGGGCCACCCTATTTGGGTATCCACAAGTAGGGGTTTCACTGTACATCGTCACATTCAAGTAGTTGTATTTGTTGCAACTGTGAAACTGTTTGTTTTCGTTTTGCGCAAGCCACAATTACATTCTATTAAAGGAGAAATTCACAATGTCAATATTCCTGAAGCAAAACAACACTTGTAATGGCAACACCTACACTAATGCATTTGTCGAAAACGGTAACAGCATAAGTTTGAAAGGTCACGAAGCAAAACGGATGCTAAAACTCAATTACATAACAATCTGTTCACATTTTTTTACACACCATCAACTCTAAATGAGCAAATGACTTACAGTTACAAGTAGTATAACCATGCAACCAAACAACCACCAACACCAACAGCAACACGCGCCAGCTCATTTCACCGATGTTCGCCTATGTGCCACACATCAACTTTGACTCTGGCTGTAGCTTTCGGTTTTCTCCTTAGCACACCGATCGCTCCTCACCGCACAATCACTGCCACCATGGCCTCGACGTCGGCCACAGCCATAGCCGCAACCTCAACAACACAAATTACTATGCAATTTAATCTGATGCCAACAACAACAACGAAAATGGCAATGATACACATTCATGTGAAAAAGTTTGTAGTAGGATGCAAACATATATGTATGTACATACTATATATATGCATGTATGTATTTCGTTATGTGTGTATTTAGAAACATTTGAAAATAAACAAGAATACTTGGGCTCAAACAACCCCCAATGAATTCAATCTCATTGTGGCCCATTTCGACGCCCATAAAGTTGAAGTCATGCACCGCTCACTAAACATCTCCCACCGCCCATTAAGCAGCGATAACCGTGAGGCAACCACCCATCTTCATCGTGGCTCAGAGCCAACAGCACACATACATACACACATGTACCATATGTAAACACATGGCCTCTGCGCATTGGTACAATAAACGGTAAAGTTGTAGTGTTGCCTTAGCCGAAAAGCCGTTCAATTCTCAATCAAAAAGACAAAGCTACAACGTTTTAATGTGCATATATGCATTTTTACGTACCCACATACGAATATACACATGTATGTATGTATATGAATACCTATGCATGTAACGTTTAATCCTGGATGTGCTCTTAACAGTACAGGCATAGACATTCATGCATATACATTCATACATATACTATAACGAAATAGTTAATTTCTGTAGGAATGGGGGAGCGATAGTGAGACTAAATTCATAAACAACAGCACTGAATTGGAGGACGACAGCGTAACAAGGATCATATATCTTTAAAAATGACGCGCTAAAACCACTCAGTATCCAATGAACCCAATAAATGCCAAAAATATTTTCTATAAAGCGAGCGCAACATTCATAGATAAATACCGTTTAGCAAGAGCCAGCAGTTTACCCAATTAACAGCAAATATTCTAAAGAACGACAGCGCCGCATTAGTTATATAGAGTGAAGGCAGACTTTGTTTATGGTGATATCTATAATTTCATCGCTTCCTTTAGTACGATTGTATAGTCATCTGACACAGACTTCATCACCAAAATGACCCATTGATTTTAAAATATCTCAACATATCAAGAATCAGCAAAGTTATAAAGTCATTCAAGTTGTATAGGGTTATAATATATGTAGCAGAATGAATAAAACTTATTTTCACGCCATCATAATAAGTTTAATAATTTAGGCACCGTAACATTACGTTTGGTTCATCCCACAACGCCAGCTCTGCTTACCAAAAGTAGCTCACTAGGCACATTAATATATATAACATAACCTCAACTTTCATACTAAGGTTAAGGTCGTTTTGACCTTAAGGCTTCTAATCATTCGCTATATCATATAAGATTGTTTTATACAGTAATTAAATGCTCCCGCTATCCTGAGGGAAACGGAGGGATGGGATGGTTTTTTAATTGGAAAAATTTGTGATGGGTGTTACACTCTAGCTTTTCCAAGAATTGAGCAGTGCAGATCATCTGATTTTGGATGTGGATCACCACTTCCTTTCGATTGGACAGGGCTAAACTTACCCATATATTGATCGTCATTTATGTCCTCACGACCACTTTGAAAACATTGAAACCACTCGTGTACTTTGCTACGGGATAGGCAATCATCGCCATACACTTGTGTCATCAATTGAAACGTTTCGGTAAAAGTTATGAATTCTCACTGGACAATCGATAAAGATAGCAGATTATACCGCACCAGTTGACTTATAGACGGCACCACCAGGGGGTGCTGGATTCAAAAAGTCCTTTTCACTTTGGAACCCACCTTGTAAGCTTCTGGAAAAACAGCCGATTTTGAAATTAATTATTTGGCAGAGATAAGCTAATATAATTATCTCGCACCAAAACTGAAATGCCCACTACTAATAAAGTATTTTGGGTATTTGGCTGAAAGATAAAAAATGTATAGTCGGATGCTACTACTGACAGCTTATAAGTATAGGAATGTTCAAGAATTTTTTGTTTTTTTTGTTTACTGGGTGGATCTATCTTCAGGTGCATACACTCGAGTACAAATACTTCTTGTACTATCCACATGTATGTACATAAGTAGTTTATTTATACGTTTTCGAACTTCATTCAATTCAAATTCAATAATCTTTTAATTAAATATTATAGTATATGTAAGATTTGATGTGTATTTATTATTTGTACATATACATATGTGCCATTCATCTCATTTCAATAATATTCTATCGCATAAACTCCAGCCAATGACCTTAGCCAAGAGAATTTCGAAAAAACAAGAATGGAATCAATGACCGATTTTGTCCTTTCCCCATATTCTAAATCCCGCTTTCTTATACAGTCAAAAGAAAAAAAGAAACTTTCGAGAATGTATTATCCGTTAGTAAAACTTTCTTGCAATATACATATATCATAGGGCGGTAAGGTTAAACATTTATTGGACCACCACAGCAAAGACAACCCTATACCTATAGTAGTCTGATCTGAACATTTTTTTTCGAAACTCCAATTTTTGGTCATTCCGAATTTCGAGAAGATAGTCCTCTCTTTTCAACTAAGCTATTCGATAAGGATTTCTCAAGTGCAAGAGCTATTTATGGTAAGGGTTAAGCCAACCAACTAAGAATAAGTTATAAAATCTTAAATCCATTTAAAAACAAGTARGGAAGCGCTAAGTTCGGGTGTCACCGAACATTTTATACTCTCGCATGATAAAGTGATAATCGAGATTTCAGGCGTGGTTGTGAACCGATTTCACCCATATTTGGTACATGTCATCASGGTRTTAAGAAAATATTATATACCGAATTTCATTGAAATCGGTHGAGTACTTCCTGAGATATGGTTTTTGGTCCATAAGTGGGCGACGCCTCGCCCATTTTCAATTTTTAAAAAAAACCTGGATGCAGCTTCCTTCTGACATTTCTTCCGTAAATTTAGTATTTCTGACGTTTTATGTTAGTCGGTTAACGTACTTTTAGTGATTTTCAACATAACTTTTGTATGGGAGGTGGGCGTGGTTATTGTCCGACTTCTTCCATTTTTGAACTGTATATGGAAATGCCTAAAAGAAACGACTCTATACAGTTTGGTTGACATAGCTAGAGTAGTTTGATCGCGGGAATGTATCAAGGCATTAGCTAAAGGGTTTGGGTGATCTCGGAGTTTAGATATACATATGTTTAATTCTTTAATTCTGCTATCTTCTACTTCTTTCGTTACGATAGGAATATAAAGGCCTTTACGAATATTTTCGTTACGCATGTATGTACCACTGTGAACCTTTGCATTATATCAATATTAGTTGCACAGGTCGCACCCCACAGTTGATCTAAATCGGCTGTATGACCGTTTTATATAAAAGCGCTTTGTTGTCTATGCTAAGGTTAGAGTTTTCGTTTAAAAGCCAATTTAAATTTGCAGCTCTATTTTATTAAAGATGTGTTTTCTCCACGTGAGCCTTCTATTTATATGAATGCCAACATATGTTAATTCGTTCTTTTGGGGTACTAAAATATTGTTTATTTTTACTGCAGGGTACATTTTTGCATTTTTGGTATTTCGCTAGCCATTCTTCGAGAGAACTTAACACTGCACTCACCATAGCTGTGTCATCCGCAAAAGTTGAAGTTAATACATTGTTAGCTCTTGGAAGATCTGAAGTATATATGATGTGTAAAGTTGGGCCTAAAACACTGCCCCGTGGTACACCAGTCCTTATCTGTCGTTTATCAGATATGAAGAGTATTCACAAATAATCCGTTAATTTTTCGCACAAAAGACAGAGACGTATTTAATATTAATAATTATTCATAAAGCAGGGCACTGCATAAGCGCCCGAAATTGTTTTGCCAATCTAACCAGATGTTTTGAGGTTTGGTAGACCAGAATGCGCCCAATAATCTCATTAATTTGTCACGTCCCATACACGTTACAGCTATCGCTAGTCTCGCTCACAAGTGGGCGTGTCCAGTTGCAAACAACAACTGTTACAAATTAAGAGCGTTTGGCCACATATTTTGATTTTCACTTGATGAAGTGTAAATCCCCTAATTGGTGTGACCGAAGAAATGATAGCTGTTCCCGTATGGCCAATTACACCTCGAAATGAAATAATTGCCAGTCGTTCCGCTTCATATGGTTCACATATTTATGTATATACAGATGTACAAATATGCGCAATAAAAACCACATTTGCAGACTTGCATTCGGAGACAATAGGCAGAACGACCCTGCGTGATCTATTTTTTCTATGATGAATTATTTGGAAGGTGCATTGAATGGGAATTCATAAATGGGGCGATACCGAATTGAACATTAATGCGCTAAAAGTTATTCATAAATTTATTTATATGTATATATAATTGTACTCATATGTGAGTATTTTTATGCAAAGAAGCTGTAAATTGTTATGTAACGACATATACAATAATTATTGTAACTAAATCGCTTGTTGTAAATTAATTGAAAGCACAACTGTCGCAACATATAATGAAGGTACGTTTAGTATATGAAAATATATATAATATTTAGTTAGGAAACTGCTTTATGACTGGGTGACTTTAACCAAGTTTGGTGTTAAGCAGATTGAATCCAAATGATAACTGCTGGCATTATATGGGCAAAAAAATAAGGGAAAAGCGTGCAAAAACGCCAAAAGAAATGAAAAAAATTATTAAAACTGCATGAAATGAAGAAATTAAAGAGCTACATAGGTTTTCGGGTTTCAAAATATCGACTTTTTATTGTCTTCATGTGTCTACAACACCTCTAGAATATTGTCCATAATCTTCAAGTTGATCCGAGTAATAGTTTGCTTGAGAACTTGTACGCTCTAGGCTAGCTAGGCTAAGTGCGCTGTCTTTAAATCGTTTTTTTTTTTCTCGAAATTGTGTTTTTGAAGTTGTTTGGCAAGATTTCTAGAGAACTACTCAACCGATATTCGTGAAATTTTACACAGTTCTTGGAGATACAATGGACTTGGATGAAGGTTTTTGTTTTTTTTATAACAACTATTTGAAAAAAAAGTAAACTTTTCATTTTTTTTTGTGGTAAAAATGTGTGCAAAAACCCGATTTTCAGTTTTTCTTCTTCGTCCAAGTTCTAAATTAAGTTTTAAATAAAACACGTATTTTTTTCACTTGATGATCCTGTAAGAAGTTATCGTGCCAACGCGGGCTCATCTTTTTTCAGAGGAGTCACCAGAAATAGTATCGCAATGGCCGAGGTAAAAATATTTTTTTTACAAAAAATTTCGAAATTCCCTTGTTAATAGTGTACGTCGAATAACCGACGTTATTAGGGCGCGGCAAATAAAATTCTAAGATTTTTTAACATATAATTTGATCTTTCCTTGTTTTGTATTCTATTGTTAAATACAGAACATATAAGCGTAAAATATGTATGTAAATAACATGTTTAAGAATTTTATTATTGTTCTTAACAAATTTTATTCTAGGGTTTGTTATGAAGTTTAACATGAATCTTAATTTTGCACTATATATATGTATATATAACCACTCTGTAAAGTGCAGTGCGTTTTTTTCGTCGATTGTCTATATTTTCGAGCTTCTAATTGACGTTATACCACATATATTGGCCAAATTACTGTTTTATTAAGTGGATTGATTCTTAATATATAATATAAAAGGTTTCCTTACGGCCCTTTTACTATTTGTTCACATCTATTATATATATATTTAATATATATATTTTAGTACTATGTTTATTCAAATTGCTTGATTATTTTCATTCATAAGAAACGTATAACAATATCAGTAGAGTTTGGATTTTCGAAATAGGGGTTTTTTTTTAATTGCAAAATAGAAATATATACAATTATTTTAAAAATATCAATTTCTGTAATCTTCCTTCATTTATTATTTAAAGGGGTTATAATACAACAATACTAAGAATGCAACGTTATCATAGCTTCTTGGAATGTTTTAAAATCAACACCTGCTCATTTGGTACCAAAGAGATTACGAATACAAATTCTCTACTATTTTATATAAAATTTTGAGCAGGAACTGTGTGAAATGACCTGTCGTATAAAGCAACCTAGGAAACCTAAGCTAACAACCTAAATTTTGTGCCCACAAACCTGAGCGTTTACGTCTTCTTTTTTTTAATTGGCGTAGTCACGGCTTAAGCGATTATAGCAGAGCTAACAACAGCGCGCCAGTCGTTTCTTCTTTTCACTACGTGGCGCCAATTGGATATTCCAGGTGCTTCTCCACTTGGTCCTTTCACCGGAGTGGAGGTCTTCTCTTCCTCTGCTTCCCCCGGCGGGTACTGCGTCGAATACTTTCAGAGCTGGAGTGTTTTCGCCCATCCGGATAACATGACCTAGCCAGCGTAGCCGCTGTCTTTTAATTTGCTGATGTCGTCGTATATCTCGTACAGCTCATCGTTCCATCGAATGCGATATTCGCCGTGGCCAACGCGCAAAGGACGCGAAAACTCGCAACGTCGACTCATCTGTTGTTGACATCGTCCAAGCCTCTGCACCATATAGCAGGACGGGAATTATGAGTGACTTATAGAGWTTGGTTTTTGTTTGTCGAGAGAGGACTTTGCTTCTCAATTGCCTACTSAGTCCGAAGTAGCACCTGTTGGCAAGAGTTATCTTGCGTTGGATTTCTAGGCTGACATTGTTGGTGGTGTTTACGCTGGTTCCAAGATAGACGAAATTATCTACAACTTCAAAGCTATGACTGTCAACAGTGACGTGAGTGCCAAGTCGGAGGTTGGAGTGATGTGTAGAATTTCACGCAAGTGAGGAAAGTTCTCTGATCGCCATTCACTTGGGAGCGGCCAGAAACGATTCTTTAACATATGACTCAAGCAGCTCACTACTTCCGGTCCTTGACCAAGTATCCTCTGGGTAGCCTGAGAACATCCGCTTGAAGGCGAGCTAAAACGAGAAGGCAAAACATCCCCTGCAAAGGGTTGTGCGCTGGGCTTGGGACCCGGCAAGTAAAAAAATACCCCCCCTGAAAAAGCAACAACAGCCTCGGATGAGAGACCCCACTTTTGATGACGACCATGGTAAACGAAATAAGGACTACGAATTGAGGGCATGCACCTGGAATGTCTGATCCCTTAATTGGGAAGGTGCCGCTGCCCAGCTGGTTGATGTTATCGTAAAAATAAAGGCTGCCATCACCGCCGTCCGGACGGGACAAGGACAGAGACAAGTAGGTCCTTGTGTGATTTACTACGGTGGCCATATAAAGGAGCGCAAGTTTGGTGTGGGATTCGTGGTGGGAGCGTTTACGTAGAAGCCTCAAAAAGCCAAGTAGTATTCCTTATTGGACGTTTGACTCTGTGGAACGAATTCAAGGTGCTCCTCACAAGGATCATCAATGGAAATGATTTGTATTRTCTAGATTTGATGAATTGTTGGACGGTTTCGACGTCATGTTTATAAACCCACGTCTCGTCAAATAAAGATGATTTTTCTTCGCCTACGTTGTCATTCTACGTGCATTTCTTTGCTGACCTTAACTCGATGTCGTTTTTGTAAAAGATTTAGGTCTTTTAGTAAGGATTTAGCTTTGACACGCTTTATAAAAAAAAATGTGTTGAGTCGATCCATAAGAGATTCTCTGTTATCCCTCTGACGATATTGAAGCACTGCTTCCATAACCTTTTCGAGGTTATCGTCAGATAAAAAGATGGTTGACAGGCAGCTTAACTTAATAATATTAAGCGAGAAGCATTATGTCATTCGTTAGCTGAGAGATAATGTTATGTCGGTTGTAGATAGATTTTCACATGTGTACGTAACATAACCAAATGACTTAAATACATACGCTTTGAACGTTTTTCAAGAAAAATATGTTAAATTTTATTCAATAAAGCTTAAGTAAACTCGTCTACAGCGAAGTTACGTGATGAAAAATCAGCTAACTGACTACAAAAATAACCATCACCATCACCACCACTATCAGCAGCAGCTGTGGCAAGCAGCGAGGCAGGAAAACTTTCATGTCATTAATAAAATTATCACTACGGCACACACCAATTAAGTAACCTGCCAACGTATCCAACATTTAACACCCTCTGCCAACGTCACTCAAATCCCTTACAAACCAAACAACACCAAAAACCATGCTCTCCGCTAACCGCTCGCTCTCTTGTGTAAATGAAGTAAAATTTTCAAAATAAATGAATGGATGAAGTGGCTATGCGCGGAGTATATACACATACAATATATAAGTAGGTAGTATATATAAGTGTAGAATATGTTTATAAGTAGAAACTATATGTAATAAAGTGTTTACGACTGCTCTCGTACTTACTAGAAATTTGTACATATACATACATACATGCATAAGTAAATAGTTATATACACATTATGTATACATAGAATTACATATATATAAGTGCAGGCATTTCGGAGTTTACAGCAATAAATTTGGAATACAACTACATATCGTAACCTAAAATGCAAAATAACGTAACATCAGAAAATTCGAAATTGAGTGCATCATCGACACTACTTCAAATTACATATAAGTACATGTGTCCAATATTTTAAGGTTCTGCTATGAGACATAATCCAATCTTTAACAATATTTAAACTTTGTTTCACTTGTGTTTCATTTTATTAGGTATTTCATTCCTCCCTCCGTGAATTTCTGAAAATGTTGTTACGTTATTTTGCATTTTAGGTGACGCTATGTAAGAACCTCCGTGTTTGGAACTAACAAAAATTTCGGTCCAGTTTAGAAAAAACAAAAAAAGAAACAATTTACCCAACGTATGTACATTCATATATACAAGTATATGTACACACAGTTAAATTTGTACGTCTGAATACCATTTGCACTGTACCCTCCCAATTATATGTATATGTATATGATTTCCAAATTTACAAGTTCAAGTAGATGGTATGCTCATGAAGATAAATAGACGAGAAATAAAAAAATCAAAAAGCCACAAATAAAACAACAATGTATACACATGCATACAAGTTCGTTGGTATACTAAGTGCATAAATAAATAAGTGGAAAACACACAGCGAAGGACATTTGCGACGAAGCCACACCAACGACGAAGAATCCCGTATATAGCATACAATATAGTGCCAACTTTGAACAGATGCTTGCATACATATGCATGTAAGTATGTGTGGGTATATACGAAAACAAAAGAATAACGAATTCGCTTCGAAGCTTGACGAGTGGTGAAGTAGAGCAGGAAAGGAATAATCATAAAATGATTCATGTGCCTTTTCTTTAAGCGAGGCGTTTATGTTAACAAATTAAAAGCAAATTGGTCGCCACAAAGTCTCCCAACGAGCCCACTTGCCTACCCATACATACAGACATTCTAATATACTTTATATCTACATATACATATGTATGAACGAGCAAAGTCCTCGTTCTATTGCACCTACCCAACTGGAAAATAGTTGTAGAAGTACTCCTAATGAGTTTGTGGCATAGTAAAAATTACCGTAGAATCATAGAAATTCCTTCCGAATTAAAGTTGACTTGTGGAATATATTTGACACTGGTTTTTATAATATATAGTACATCTTTTTTCTTTTACAAAATAATATTATTCTATGAATAATACAAATTTTGATATACTACTCATAATAAACATTATATATGTACATATATGTATGTTAAGTGGAATGTGCCATGAGACAAGGGCGGCTATCAGCAAACCTGTCATATTGAGAATATTCCAAAAAGTAAAACTGCCGAAAACCGTTTGCAAATCATGTAAATTTCAAAATAATGATTCAATTCGGGCGACATAGTCGCCCTGTAGAGGCGATAACTCGAGCAATTATGGATCTGATTCGCACAACGATTAGTTTATAACGCGCATCCTTACAGACGAAGACGCTTTTGCTGCTGGGAAGGAGAATGTCACAGAAGACCCAAACAAGTCCATTCCTTCATTGTGAGCAACAATTGGGATTGTGCCTTAGCCACTTTGTGACAGATATTCAGATATGCAGGTTAACAAAATCCAATTCGAGCAAGAATTGGAGCCGAATGACGTGTAATGTACGAGATGGCCATCGATTGTAATTTTCACAAGAAAAATTGGTTCAGTGTTGAAGATCTATTTTAATTGAATGACTACGTTAAGGGGGTATTTTACTTTAGAATTTTGAAGAATTCGATTTTTTCATATATTTAAAGTTTAGACCCTTAAAAATATTTCTTCCAAAGGATTTTTAGCGACACACTACCTAGCCCAGTAGGTAGGTAGACTCACTTTTTAAACGCGTTTTTCTCGAAATACTTTTTCCACACGGTACCGGCATTATCTCAAGTTCTATACAACCGATTTACTCGAAATTTTGTGTGAACCTTCTTAATATAATCCTTTATCCTTTATTTATATATAAAATCCTTAATCCTTTGTTTTTAATATTTAAAAAAAATTCAGAAATTTCAAAGTGTAAGATCGATTTTTATTTTCTGGCAGTCGCCATTTTCCAAAAAAAATTTTTTTCGTGTTCGCTGAAATAGTGACTATAACAGCATCCTTACTGATTAAGAATTTCTTTTGATTTTATTTTTTCAGACCATCAGTAGAGTCTGGATCAATGTCACTAGGATCCGCCATTTTTTTACATCAATCACAAAGTTACAGCCAATGGAGAACGCTATATAGAGGCATGATTAGGCTTTTACGACCTTGGTAGCCCCTCGGCTTATCTTTATAATTAAGCTAAATTCCTGGCCATAATACCAAATCATATGCATTTTATTTACCCATTTATAAAAAAAAAAACCTTTATATACTTGTAGCTCAAATCGTTTAGCGACTCTTATTGATTCTAATATGAACAAGTAAGGAAGGGCTAAGTTCGGGTGTCACCGAACATTTTATACTCTCGCATGATAAAGTGATAATCGAGATTTCAGGCGTGGTTGTGAACCGATTTCACCCATATCTGGTACATGTCATCAGGGTGTTAAGAAAATATTATATACCGAATTTCATTGAAATCGGTTGAGTACTTCCTGAGAT
>NW_017537634.1:93606-170537 GCF_001853355.1 Bactrocera latifrons | reverse complement strand
CAAAACTATAATACTCTCTTTAGCAACTTTGTTGCGAGAGTATAAAAATAAACACGTATGTACAGCGAGATCTTTAATAAGGAGTTTATATAAACATAACTGTAACTGATGTTGTCTATGCTTGCAACTCAAAGTCGTTTTCTTCATCGTCGTTTTTTATGATGGAAATAATGTATAACTTTTAACTTTTGGGGTGGAACTCTCCGTGCGTCCGCGTCTGTAACAGGTAGATATTAGATGAATACAAATCTTGAATAAAAAATTATTTATTCCTTTACAAAATTAAAGCCGTTAAGAATCTTACAACGCGCTTCGAGATCATGTTTCGAAATTAATATAAGATATGAATGCCTTTAATGAGAACAGTTAAAAATGTACATGCCTCGAATATTATGTGTATGTGTGCTTTCTTCATTACTATTTGTATTAAACTGCAGAGAAATTGTATGTAGATCTACTATCCTCTAGGTTGTATTGTCGGAAAAGAAATATCTAAGTATCCATTTCTCAGAGAAGTAAATTTAAAAAAATATTTATAAATATAATCAAATATTCAACAAAGTGATACTAGTTTGCAAGAGTAGTTGCGAATACTGGAAGGGATGTACTATACTTATACATAGGTACATACAGTCATGGACAGAGAAATAGCACACTTGCAGCTTTTGATAAAACGACGTTTATTGTTACTATAGACATAAAACAATTTGAGCTTCCTTTATTAGCATAAATTTAAATGCATTTTTTCAATAGTTCTTTTTTTAATATTGAGTTTCCAATTGCGTATTTGGATCTGAACTAGCACAGTATACCGCTTCTGCGGAATTTACGAAAATTTATTAAACACTTTTTAAGTGGTATTGCGTTAATGCTTTGTAATATGTTCACAATTTCTCAAAATTGATTGGGATCGTTGAGGCAAACTCCAATAACTTATGACACCTACTTTGTGGAATGCCTTCCAATCATGTCTTCGTTATCTTAGCCCAAAGTTTTTTAAATGTTTCAAGGCAAACTGTACATTAACATCGACCCTTAATGGAGCCGAGACTTTGCGCTGGCCAGTTTAAGATGTCAATGCTTTCTGCAGAGAGCCAATTCTTCACTTTTTTTTTTGCATAGTTGAATCAGTGTCATGCATAAAATTCCAATTCATAAGCACCCCTTCGAACGTGAATGGTTCCACAGTGCTTTTGCGAATATTGAGGTATAAAAATTGGTATATTCTACCATCTATCACGCTCGCCAGACCATGACGCCACCACTGCTGTGCTTAACGCTTTTTGTGGTGTATCTGGAGTTATATGTAATCCTGACACTTGGGGAGTAGGGCAAAGGGTTTGCCATCGGGCCCAATACGATTCACTTTTTTTCATCGCTCTAAAAGACTCTTTCAAAAAGCAAATGTTTTTTCAACTCATTCGTCCAAACAATTAAAAATTACTTAGACGCCTTCGTAAAAACACTAAATCCAAAATTGCCATAATCTCTTGGGATGATTGATGATTTTTATAATAATTTTTCAGCAAATTAGAATTCCGTTATCAAAATTTATGGCGTAAAGTAATCATGATAACGGTATCACCTTACCGTTATAAGTTGAGGAAATCAGCCATACACTAACGTAGGAAATTTTTGCGATGCACTTATTTAATAAAACTAAATTATTATTCGAATTATTTACTTTAAAACTGCGCTATTTATCTGTCCATGACTGTATATTCACATACATATCTACAACATATTATATATACATATGTACATATACTATATACTTTATTTAATTTCGATCAGAATCTGTAGAAAATACTAGTGTGGGCTTATTTAGTAAACATGTACATATCCATATGTAATTACATACATACATATATAAATACCTTTCTATAAACTACAGCAACAACTGTCGTCGAAAAATGCGCCGATAAGCGACCAAGCAATCATTCCCTCTTCCTTTTCCTTTCGAACCACTTTGGTTGATCTTCTATACCAATGCCGGCAAAAGCAACAGAGGCACTTACAGCAACAAATGCACAAATAATAATTTTATGAGCGCAAATTGAAATATACCGAAAAACTCCGCCCCACGCAAGCCCAGTGCACATACCCAGCACATGCCTACAAACACCTTCTCTCCTCTCACGAATAGTTGGGTTAAATTGATAAAATCTTCAAATGTAAAAAGGAATATTAATAATAATGGTAATATTTCCCAGTATTTACAAGCACTTCATCTGACCATCTCGCTCTAACGTTCGCAATTGTGGCGCGTTGTGTTGGTGTTTCTGTAAAGATTTGACTGGTGGTGTTGGTGCTCGGAAATACAGCCATTGTCGTCCATATTGGAAACGACGACGAACAAATAAACATGCAAACAATTACTCTTTCGGATACATGCGTTCGGTTGTGCGTCCGGCGTGCAGTGCCCTTGTGTGTTTGTATTAATTATCTGCAGAAGGGTGCTGTGGCGACTTGGACTGTAGGAAGGTGTGCAGTGCACGAGCTGACTGCGGCAGAGAGCATTATGGGAGTTGGTTGAACCGTCGGCGGAGGTCGCGGTGTCACTTTACCGATGGCATATGCAGCAACAATGCCGGAGGAATAGAATTAAGTGGCTTTTTGATGAATTTCCTGCTCGCTTGCACCAACGGGAAAAAGCTGGAAGTGGCATGCTGCGTCGTTCTCGCATACTTGGAGCAACAGCTAACAAACGTTCGGTCGATAATCGTCTGTTTGCGGTTTGGTGAGGTGTGGTGCTGATAGTGGTGGTTGTGGTGGTGATACCTTGGCGCAATAATGGCAACAATCTCGTGCTCATGGTCTCGTCGTCTACTCGCTCACTGATTCGTTGGCCTCTTGCTGTTCATCGCTTACGGCAGCTGCCGCGTCGTTAATCTGTCTGGTTTGCTTTGCTTTGGTTTGTTAAGCTCGCAGTCTGCTCGGTGTGCTCAGTTCAAATTGAATTTTCATGGTGAGCGCTCGTTGGTTGTTCGTTGCGTTCTGTTTGTTGTACATTCGGCTTGTGCTACCGTCGGTGGTTCACTAGTTCGAGCAGAGTTGCTTGGGGATTTGTTTAGCATGTGCCGCGAGAGTGGTGTAGGATGTCCGCGATTCGGGTTCAATTGCCAAACGGTGGCAGTTGAGCTGGCCGAGGTCTAAACCGGAATTCACTTCATCGGCTGTGCTGTCGAGCACGTTGTGTGCGATTGCAATTATTTTTATTAACGCTGCCACAAAATTGAATCTTAATTGATTGGTATAATAAGCCAACAATAACAATATTAAATTTTTATCATGAAGTACATATTTACATGTGTACGAAATACTTACGTACCAAAGGAGCATCAACGTTCAATACGACTGTGAACCATTGTGAATACATCAACACATACACGTACATACATAATACTCCGATATTTGTGAATTTTGTGCATTAATCTTTTCCACTGATGTGAATAAAATTGATTGTGTGATTTGGTGCAAATTTAAAGTGAATTCATTCCACATTTATGCAATAGTCACTGTGAGTTGTTGCTGTATGTTTATTCGCTCATCTGCAGAGCATTAGTACAGAATGGTTTTAGAGCAACAACTGCAGCAGCAACAACAAAACCTGCAACTAACACGCAATTCAGCGCAAGGACGTTTGAGCCCGACGGCAAATACTGCCAGTGGTCCCGATAGTGTAGCGGTCAGTGGCGGTGGTAATATAGTTTCGTGTCCTGGAACAGTGGTCCGCTCAACAGGCAATTCGGCAACCATGCCGCCGGAAGGCTTGCATCCAACGGCAGCGCTGCAGTTGTATGCCGCTGCTGCCCAGTTAGCGCCCGGTGGGGTGCGGGTCCCTCCTTGGGGACCATTTCTTCAATTCGGTGTGCCGGGAGTTTTTGCCGGCGGCCCGTTTTTAAGCCGTCCACGCTTTGAGACTAATCCGCAGAATGCAGCTGCGGCTGCTGCCGCCTCACAAATGGCGGTCAATGCAAGCAATGCGTTCGCCAATTTAACTGGATTAAGTGTGGCGATGCGAAATGTGTCGGCTGTGCAAACGACTGCGGCTGCCGCTGTTGCAACGGTAGCCATTCAGCATCGATTAATGATAGGAAATCGGCAAAACTTGGCAGCAGGTCCGCCTAGCGAAGGATCGAATGAAGATGGAGGTGAGTTCCAAGTCTGTTTCTCCACTTATTACTAATAAATTAATGTTCAGACTGTACTAATTTGCCTGAAATGATTAAAAGTCATTTTTTTTTTTAAAGAAAATTTTGCTTTAATATCATTAAATTAGAAGCCAGTTTTTGTAGAGTACCTACCTAGTTAGAAGGTAGAAGATTGAATTACCATAATTTGGTTATTATTATAATAATAGTAGATGTTATTTATTAAATATTGACAACAGGAAATTATTCTTTGGTAGCACATTGAAGTTCCATTCAATATTTGCAAAATAGTTATAAAATTAGTTTGAACTACAAATGGAAATCATAGGCAAAAGAATAAGAAAATCAGCAAAATTAATAAATGACAAGATCCAGTAATCCAATGGTAAGCCCTCATTTGCATAAACCAACTGGAACTTATTTTTCATATTTGAGACATTTAACACATTAACATTAATTTAGCCAGTGTTATGAATTGGTTTCAATCATTATTGTTTTCTATACCTCAAATACGATACGTTAAATTTGAGATATGTCGCCTTAACGTCGTTACAAAATCATAACACATAAATAAACATGTGTATGTACATATAAATAGGAGCTCATGCCTGTCTTAAAGCAATCTTAGCTATAACAAATTGGAGTTTTTAAGTTCATTAACTTACGAAGTTGAATACAATGGAGATTTAAGAGCATATGAAATCAATGGTTAAAAAATTTAGTTTTATCGAATAACTATTTTTAAGTTTTTGCGAAAGTTATTTGTATCATTTGAGAATGTTACCTAAAGTAATTCTTTGTAATAAAAATATGTATCTTCTTTTAAAAAACATAAACTGAGTAACTATTTAAGTTATGAGAAAATATAACGGTAGCTTTTTCTAATACAAATTGACCAAAAAGAGATTTGGCTATGACTGAAACTGAAATTACTTAATGTGAGTGAAATATTTCCGAGAGACGTTAGTTGAGAAGTGAACAACTTTAAATCGCTAAATTAGACTTTAAGTTTTAATAATTGCACATCTATGCTTTAATTTGTGGTAAACTCAAGAGAAATAGCATAGGTAAGTTGCTGACCTTGTCAATAAATCCTAATCTTTCTAAAAGGCCTTTAAACTATGATTCAATGAAATGTTTTTGGGGTTTTCGCTGGCAATCAGTGAAATTATATTCAAACAACTTTACGCTCTCTTAAATTGGCGAAGAACCTGTTTAGGAAACTTCTCATTTATCTCCTTTCGTCTTTTTCCATTCGTTTTAGCTTTTATATTTTATTTGCTTACTTTTTCGTGAACACAAAATATGTACGCATATTCACAATTTGTGAACTATTTTCAATAAAAGTAAAAGCTAATACTGATACTTTTCGCCAACACTACTTTAAAATTTATTTTTGGAATATCTCTTAGAAAAATGTTTTAATTGATTTATTTTTTATGAAAAACTAGTCAAATCTTAATCATATGTTTTAATGAGTTTATATATAAAAAGTTAGCTAAAAGCCCCCATTATAGATATGCATATCAAATTTTTAATATATGTCTATCAACAARTATATATAAAAGATATAAATATAATAATATAATTTTGGTCAATATTTCACTCAGCTGGGCATCATTGTTCATTCAAATCAATAGACATGAGGGGTATTCTCTTCGTCTTGCTAAACTCTTGCACGGTGAACGAATTGCAGAATTTGCCACTTGGTACACCGGTACAAGAACAAATACAAGCAGAAAGCTATTTGCAATGGCGTTAAAATATGTCAGACCAAAACCCATGTTTATTTTCGTGCAATGACACGTAAAAATATAATTTCATGTAATATTACATAAATACATATTAAATTGTTGAGTAATTGAGGTAAGTCTTAAATAGATTTTATAATTTCGACTTAAATTATAAAGATTTGTTACAATTTTTTGTTAACAATGAATACAGAGTGTGCGCCAATTCACAATAGCCATTCTCAATAAATTTACCGATTCAGCCGTTCATATATCAATCTCTTGCTCTCTTGGCCTTGCATATTTCGGTATAGGATTTTTGCATTTTGTGCCATCGTGCAATTTTGCAAGAACAATAGAATCCCCCTATGGTCTTTCTAAATAACTGTTCGATTGCTTTCAAGGCTTGTTTGATAAGTGATGACTTTTGGCACAGAGTGATTGCTGATCAGTTTGAATTTTCGAATAATCAATATCGATAGATACTTCTCTCACTCGATAGTATTGTGCGTTTTCTGAATGAAATTGTTTTATTAAAAATTAGATTATTAGTTTTAAATCACAAAATCGGCGTTACTATTTAAAAAACTTAAATTTTTAGTTTTTAATGAATAAAATTAAATTTGTTTTTTCATAAAACATAAATCGTTTAAATGTGTAAGTTTTGCTAGAATATTGATGCTGATGGCTCTGTACGAGCTCTATTTCGAAATGGTAGAGCACGAAAAAATTCTAAAAAATCTTTTTTGGTTTTAATAACTAGATTAATTTTTTTCTATGGGATTTGGCATTAAAAAGTTAAAAAAAAATGAAACTCTGAAGTTTGTCATGAAGTTTGTATTCCCCAGTAGCAAACGTCAAAGACCCAATCAGCGTGATGAGCTGAATCGATTTAGCCTGTCCGTCTGTATACACATATGGGAACAAGCCTCTCATTTTTTTAAATATTGATATACAATTTTTCACGTATTCTTTCGAAAAGGATTGTTAATTAACGAGATATCTCTACGAAATTCGGCACAATTTATTATCTCAAAAAATCTAGCAATCTAGCAAATTTTTTAGATCGAACCACTATACTATACAAAGTCGAACAAAATCAAGTTCTTGTAAGTAAAACTAGAACCTGTAAAGGGTATTAGAGTTTCGGTGCAGTCGAAGTGAATTTCTTTATGGCATTAATTACAACCCAGATTATCGGCCAGTTCTCATTAGACTGTATGTACATATGTATACAGTAAAAATGAAATGAATTGTTCATTCGTTTATTGTCGTTTCGTAAAACACATGACTCTTAGTTAGACTCATTAATAAAACAATAATCAATTAGTAGAATGAATATTAAATAAATTGATATGAAATAAAAACAGCATTCTTATACAGAAACAATACATTGTTGGATTGCCATTATTTGCATTCGGATTTAATAAAACAAGCTAATTGATTGATTTGATTTGTGTTTTCGAATTACAAAATGACCTCATTCTTTGAAATTTTCCGACGTTTCACCGCGATCAAATAGGACAGTTCAATTATATTGATAGTTTCAGTCAACAATTAAATTGTTTGTGCACTGACATATTTTTCAAATTTTAAAATAAAATATTTTTTATTTAAATATGTTAAGACATACAAATTGACGGATTGTGTCATAATCAATAATAACCGAATTTATAAGGAAATTTTATTAATGCTAATCATTTTGAAAATATTTATTTAATTTCATTCAATTGTTTCACCAAAAAATATAAGTTTTATATAAATAGAAATGCACTCTTCACAACAAATAATTAGTGCTTGTGACTTCAAAAGGAAGTGGGCTAACTCGTAAATTCTGGTTAGTTAACGATTTTGCTTTTAATTCATTAAACAAAAAGCATTCCGTAATCACATTTTAAGAAGAAAATGAGGCAAATAGTGGCATTTTTTTTACACCTTTAATAAAAAATTCTCTTACAAATATTGAGATGTCTCGAGAACTCATATTTAATAATTTTGGAAAATACGAGTTGCTTTAAATTGGATTTACATTTAACGGAAAAATTTTAGCCATTTTAATCGAAAAGCATCTTGCTAATTACCGCGGTTGCTATTTTTCGTTATCCAACGATTTCGACTAAATTACATTTAAATCGATATCAGAAACAGTTTTTGCTCTACAGATTTCTAAAGTGTGATCGCTCAGTTCAATCAGCTCCATCAGTTTACCTTTCAATGCCTTTTTTTGGAAACTATATGTTTCAAATTTGCTTAGGTGATCACTAGGAACAAGTTCTGTATATATGTATGTAGTTCCCCATACAATGACCAATACATTTTTTACCAAATCGTATTTTAGCAAGCCGAAAACAGCAACATTTTTGGGTAATTAATTTATTTTCTGACAGTAGGTAGAGAAGAAGAGATTTGTTTGCTAGGCTTCTTCCACAGAGAAGGCCGAGTTCGCTGTAACTGAAAAAATATAATTTTTTTCTTAAAATACTATATATGTATAAATATGCCCTTGAAACTCTGACACAATTAATATTATCAGCTTTTCCCAAAAATTACAAGTGTGCCTCTTAAAACAAAATCAACTTACCGAATTCGTTTCACATTTGGTATATTTATTTCATATAATTTTATCAAACTCTCCGAAATTATAATGAAAGTATTGATTTACCGATCTTTACCAATCTCTATATGGAATGAGCAAAGTATAAGTCCTCAGTTGACGTGGAAACGTGTGCATATAGTAACGATTATATAACATTATACCTCAGAAATTGTCAGTTTTAGAAATTCAATATTTGAATAGATAATTTTATGATTTTAATTTTTCGTAATTTTTTGTTACAACTTACTTATCCGTTTGAAAATCGTAAACAAAAAGTTAACTCTTGACCTCGAGTATTTAGTTCGACATATCGGCACCATGAAGAATTTTAGCAACTTATTGTAAATTTATGTAACTTCCCCCTTTTTCTGTCTAATTTGACCGGAATATTATTGGTATTAATTGTACGAGGTGTGTTCAAAACGTATCGCGAATTTCGAATTTTTTGTGGCGTTATGTTGGTACTCATGTGTCTCACTTATGCCGACAAGCTCGGCCATTTTGAATGTTCATTTAATTGTTGACAGCTGCTTTGCTTGCACGTGGTTTGGATCGTCTTCGATTTTTACCTATTCAAAAAAATGGATCAAAGAACGGAGAAGCTACCTTGGACCGAAGCAACGTTTATCGGTGGTACAAAATGCTCTCAGAAGGCCGAGAAGATGTGACAAAAATTGGCTTTTGCACCACGATAACGCCCCTGCTCACATATCGTTGCTTGTGCGCGACTTTTTGGCCAAAAACAACACACTAMTGATGCCGYAGCCACCGTATTCCCCAGATCTGGCCCCCTGTGACKTTTTCTTGTTCCCTAAACTGAAGAGGCCCATGAAAGGACGACGTTACGCTTCTCTTGACGAGATGAAGACGGCATCGAAGGAGGAGCTGAAGAAGATAAAAGAAAAAATTATTTTTTGAAGTGCTTCGAAGATTGGAAAAACCGTTGGCACAAGTGTATATTATCTCATGGGGATTACTTTGAAGGGGAMAAACTAGATATTCATGAATAAATAAATAATTTTTGAAAAAACACAAAATTCGCGATACTTTTTGAACACATCTCGTATAAAATGTTATTGTTTTATTTTCGCTTTTCTATCTTCTTACTATATTAACTATTTTCATATTTCCCTCTTCTCAACAAATTGAGTTATAATGAGGTTAATTTAGATTATATTTAATATTAATAATTCCATTTACATAAAAAATTAAATTTTCATTTGGATTCCTGATAGATTCCAACTTTTAGTTTATTTGCCACTTTGGCAAATATTTAAAGCAGAAAACGAGAGATCTGATTAAAATTAAAAAAAAATTTTCTGTTATAACGAAGTTATTATTTTGTTTTAGGCGAGCAATTGAACGGACTGTTTTCTGTGCTTTTGGTTAACCTTTTGAACTCGCAATTATTGCAAAAATAAAATTGGTGAATCAGAAAGAGTTCATACAGATAAAAGCTTGTAGAGTTATTTGAGATCTGTTGATAACAAAATGCTCCTAAACAAATAAGGAAGTGCTAAGTTCGGGTGTAACAGAATATACTCTTGCAAGTTGCAAGGCTATAATTCATATACCACTTGCCAAAATGTTATATAAATGTTGCGAAATAATACACCACTCATTACTTGATGATGAATCACAATAATATTTAGTATCTTATTAACTCATATTGAATGTGATGTACTCATTTTGTTTTATTAATATATTTTAATAGCGATTTTTCAATTTCAATAACAAATATCACAGATTGACTGATATTTTCAATAAAATGTTCGCTCTAGGAACTGGGGTACACATATTTGGTATACTTATGGCTTAAAGCTTGAAGATTACGATATTGTGTCGTCTATTTATTATAACCTGAACGGGGTGTATTAAGTTTGTCACGAAGTTTTTAACAATTGTTCATGTCCGCATATCTGTCCGTCCGTATAACAGGTCAAAAAGCTGCTCATTTGTCGAGATCGCCGGTATCGAACCACTATGGTATAAAGTTAGTACAGAACGAACAATCAAAATGAAGTTCTTGTATGGAAAACTCTTTTATGTGACAATATATCTTCACGAAATTCAACGTACAATATTCAGATCGATCCACTAAATTATATAACTGCCGTACAAGCTGACCGACCAAAATCAAAATTTGTATGGAACACTATTTTATTTATGAAGGGTATTATAGCTTCGGTGCAATCGAAGTTATGCTTAGATTAGAAGTTATGTTTACTTTGAGTAAAGTTATATGAGTAAAATATCGGCTGAATTATATATTATCCTTGACTATTATGTGTAGCTATCAAAATGGATTTACAAACTTCATTTTAACTTACCGTAAAAATTTAATTAAAAGCTGCTACACACCTAAAATATTGATTACTGCACTACCTCTCCTTTACAAATTAAAAAAAATACATATGTACAATCATATACAATAAATAAAGTTTTTCTGTTCTTATCTGTACAAATTTGATCGTTAATTAAATATAGAAGTAAACAGTTTTATGCCTGCTATCACATATGAATATTATATATAAGAGTGTTGTTATACAGTTTCTCATGGGTGCATGTGTGTGCAATTATGTACGAATAAATATAATCATAAGTCAATTTCTAAATGTATTTACGATATTTTATGCGTAGGTTTTTGCCAACGAACATATTGAGGATATTAATTTGATCAGGCCTAGAGATAATGAATTTATAATTTGTAAACTAACAATGTTCTGCCGCAAACCGCCCCGCAAGGGTGTCTATTATAACCATTTGTACTATTTGCTTTTGGCTTCAGTTCGCTTTTCGCATGGCCTCTTTGGAACGAGTCATACGCAAAAATACACCAAGTCAGCATAAACTCATTAATCATTTTCGCGAAAAGGGAAGTAAAACTGAAGAAAATGTGCATCATCGTTCCTCCGCTACCCGTTTTCAACGAACGTCGCTTGCATTTATTCATGCCTACGCACTGGAGCGTGTTGCCGGCAAACAACGCCACAACGCCACAACCTTACAAGCGCACAAACAATTCACATGTCAATGTGACATAAGAGTTGGCTGTTCGGTCGTAAACAGCACAGCGCAGAAACCAGTTGTCACTTTTCTTTCGAATAAAATGTCGTTCGAATGCTGAAACGTTTGCATTGTGTTTTGACTTGTCCATTCGTGTTCTGAATAACATATCCATTGCCTACGATTTAATTCACTTTCGTCATACTCGGCCGATGGGCGGAGCCTAAAGTGTGCCCAAGTAAATATAGTGTATATGTGCCATTGCCGTATATGTGTAAGTGTGTGTGTAGCTTTCTTAAGTTCCATTCATCATCGCGTTGTTGGTCTGCTGACATCGGATGTACTTTGGTGGGGAAAAGTCTTGCAGGAAATGAAATGTGTCATAAGTTGATCGTTTACATTCATCATTTTCTTTTCAAAATTATAGTCTTAGATTCATAAATATTTTCACAGACACTTTATTATATTTTTTCATAATCTGTTAGTGATTTCATAAAGCCTCATGAAGTTATAAGTTATAACGGACCGAAACATATAATTGAGAATTATATATTTTTTTTTGTTTTATAGTAGGAGGAAGCATCGAAAGCCGGACAGTATTGAGTAAAGTCATGACGATATTTGAATAGGTAGCTTCTGAAGCAATCATGGCCACTGAGTATTTGGGTAAGGTGGAAATCCAGGTCTCCATGTTGTCTACCTATCCACAAATGTATGCCCGAAATCAGACGGTAGGTCCACCGTCCTTTACACGAAGTCCGCCAATGTTGCTGCCACATTGCAATGCTTTTTCTTCTCTATTCCCATTTTGCTGTGGTAGACGTCTCTGAGCAGTTATATGTATAGTCGCGCGAATTCGTCTCCCTGGATGTCAATCGGCGCCATACTGGCTAATATCTCAGCAGCGTTATTTGAAATAGTTCATATAGCACTTGTGACACGTATTGCTGAAAGGCTATGCACTGTGTTAATTGGTCTGGCATATGATTTTTTGTCTAGCGCTTGTATCCATATTGGAGCCGCATACAGGATCACTGAACTTATTGCCTTAGCTATTAAACATCGTCGGCTGGAACACACACAGCCTTTATTTGCCATCATTCTAGTTAACGAATTATATACTTTATTTGCTTTACTTGTCGCACTTTCCAAGTGGTCCTTGAACTTGAGTCTTGAGTCCACTATTACTCCAAGATACTTCAACTGGAGTTTTTATTATATTTGCCCACTTTGCGGAGTTGAACGCATTCTTCACATCCAGGCTTATTAGCGCGCAGTATTTTTCCTACCACCTTTCCATCACAGTACATTTTGCAGTATCAACAACTCTCTGAGTGCGTCAATAGTAGACCTCTTTTTAATAAAGCCGCATCCCCTCTCTGATAATCCGCCGGCTCTTTGGATTACTAACTCCAAGCGGTTTCTTATAACGCTTTCGTACACTTTCCCAATTGTGTCGAGCATGCAAAGAGGTCGATACGATGAGGGTTCTTCTGGTGGCTTGTTTGACTTTGGCAGTAGAATCAGACGCTGTATCTTCCACGGATCGGGGAATACCTCTTCTAATATACACGCATTGTAAATGTTAACAAATAATCTGGGCCTTAGAGTTATGGCTTCTTTAAAGGCTCAAATATACCAAATATACCATATTTTCCTGGCGCTTTGGAGTTTTTAATTTTTTTCGCAATAGCCAATAGTTCGTCTTCTGTGATTAATAGGGGTGGCTCCATAGCTTCGTCTCCTTTAATATAGGAAATTGAGGCATGTGTCGCGAATAACGCTTCGACAACATTTTTCATAAATAATGCGTTATTGGGTTGCTGCGACTTATTTTTGAATTTCGACATACAAATTTTGTATGCCGTTCCCCAGGGGTCTATGTTCGCTTCTTCACAGAGCTCTTCGAAACATGATCTCTTACTACGGTAATGGCTGACTTCAGGAGCTTTTTTTTGAGACTGATTTCGTTATCCACCAGTATACCGGCTTTCGATTGTTATATTATCTCGTCCTGCGCATAGTTGCATCGCATGCAACTAGTTCCTTCCGCACAGCGGATACTAAGTGGGCTGCGTTTTCGCCTGATGCCTTTGCCGCACTCCAAAAGCTCTCAAAACCGTCAGTATCAAATTCCTTTTGCCACCAACTTCGTTTTCGAGAGGTATTTCTCGTACAGTGTTCCGTTTCTTGGAAGAACGAGAATTACAATTGCGTAAACTCATTTTTGTATACAGTCCAACAACAATTTTTTAAACAAGTGTAAAAATTTACGTTTTTATGATTTATCGATGAGTTATGATAAGACAATCAAATGACAATCAATTCTTTGTCAAACAATAGAAAATTGTTAAAAATCAAATAAGTAAATTAAATTGCTTAGGGAAAAGAGTATAATTTTCGAAAAAATAAAACGAGACGATCTGACAGCTAAAAGTGAAATAAATAAATAATATTCTGAAAAGATTCGTAAAAAATACATAAAGGTTTAAATTGATAAGAATATAGTTTGAAACCCGAATTTGCTTAACGGATTACATAAATTTTCGATAACAAAGCAATACTACAAAGAATGCGTGTGGGCAGAGCAAAATGAAGGTTTTTTTGAATTTAATTCATTGAGAATTTCCATCCAATCATTAAAAATTAAGGAAGGTTAAGTTTGGTGGTAACCGAATTATTCAATTTTTTAACTGATCCCTATAAATATCTTAGTTGTGAGATAACCATTTCGTATGAGGTGTGCATGGTCCTCATTTGATTTCACCAACTTTCACTCTGCATGAAGGGTGCTGGAAAAATATTAGTTGGTACAGATTTAATCGTTTGGGAAATATGTACATATGTATATTAAACCTGTTATGGAGAGGGCGCGCCTTTTTCTTAAAAAACACATCAATGGCCGTTTCTACTATGTTTCCTCGTACTAGTTTTGTATCTCAAAAACTGGATTAGTTTGAGGGGTTAACAACGATCATAACAAAACAAACGGGTGTTTTAAAATGAGGCAATACTTTTTCCGAAGGTGTTCTCCTTTACAGCTGTTACTTGATTTATACGCAGTTTGTTTTGCCATTTCATAATGCAATGAATACTCGGCACGGTATTGCTGACACTCCAGCTCTGAAAGTATTCGACGCAGTACCTGCCGGGGGAAGCAGAGAAAGAGGAAGACCTCCACTCCGTTTTAAGGACCAAGTGGAGAAGAACCTGGCTTCACTTGGAATATCTAATTGACGCCACGTAGCGAAAAGAAGAAACGACTGGCGCGCTGTTGTTAATTCGGCTATAATCGCGTAAGCGGTGACTACGCCAAGTAAGGAGATTGCTGACATCGGCCACTTTTTCGGTCACTTGCCCGAAATAATTTTTAAAAGATTCGGGTAACTCTTATGTATTAAATATTATTTACAACAAAGCTTAAATCTGGCCATAGCATTAAATTATTTGCGTGTTTTTTTTTAACAACATGTCTAAAATTAAACACCTTTTTTTATACTCCATACAATAAATTGAGATAGCATTAAAATTTGAATTCGGATTCAAAAGGTGATGCCAAAGGAATATATTGTAAATGAAATAGTGTAAAAATGTTTATTACAAAAAATTACAAACAATAAAATATTTTTTATCAAGAAAGAAAGAGGAGGCGATCACATTTTTTTGGGTCTACAACTTTGTTACCGATCGTTGCTCCTGAATTTCTTTAAAGTGATCTTCCGCTTTGCTTGAGTTGTGGATATGTGCCTGCTTGATCTAGTATCGATCAAAATAAGGCCACTGCTGTTTTAAGTCCGGTAATACGTATATGCGATCAGTCGTTTTTTCGACCGCCCTTTTCGAGGAATCGAATAACAAAACTATTTATTTATTTATTTATTTATAAAACGTGAAACAATAATACAATTACTTTTCCACGAAAAAAGGAGCACTGGCTGCCAGGACCTTCGGCTCAAAACTAATTTAGACTGATTAGTTGCAAAATCAAAAATCAATATACTGCAATATGATTGGTAAAGTTTTTTAAGTTGCCAAAAAGTACGGATTTCATAACACAGTAATTTATTTTTTTTGCAAACAGTACATAATATGCTGTGTAAAACAATAAACGTGAAATATTTTATTTGAGAATTTGGAAACAACAACACACACAAAATTAGATTGAGAGAGCTTCTGTATATTCAAAAATAGAAATTTTAAAGTGTGATGTGCATATATACATATATATATATATGTATAAGTGCGTATATATAGATTTGTTTTTTGCCTTTGAGTAGTGCTCCAACTCTTGTGTATCCTGTCCTCTGCCTTACAAGGTTTTGTTCCTTCTAAGACATATTCTAGAAAAAAATGTATTTAAGAATTGAGCACGTTTTGTTGGTCTGGCTTTGGCATCGAACGCACCCAATATTAAAGATTCTTATTTAAATCCTAAAAGTTTTAACGAAAGTATTTATGTTAAACTTAGTGAATGGCATTTCATAGATTTGTCTTACCTTAATAACTTACTTTTACAATAGTTATTTCTATACAAATATACACACATATTTACATACATATTTGTATATGCACTTCTATATTTGTCATTACATTAATGTACTTGTGGTGGGTTTAGACATGGATGGCGCCTTGCACGAAAATGTGAAGTATAATTTAATAATAAAGTAGACATATCCATGCGACGATACTTCCAGCAAAGTGTTATAATAATATTACAGTGTTATAATTAATATTACGATTGAGTCACAAAGATGGAAAAAGAATAAATTTCAATTACCCAATTCTGTTTGTGTTCCTGCCGAAAATTATCACTTAATAACTGCATGTGTATGTACATATATTTGGGTCTGTATCCAGGTCATAAACCTTCACAAGATTTCACTGCAATGCGTGATTAGCTTGACTCTAGGTTTTTAAAATACGGATTCATTCGTATCTATATTTTGATTTTGTATGAATCCATTTCCGGGTAACTCAAAATACTTATACCGTCCAGCGATACGAATTTATACTTTCTAAATAACAACTTGATCACGAGTTAAAGACGAAAAATATCACGCCAAAGGAGGACATTTCTTGAATCCATTTATAGCCTTTTAAAGACGAAATTGCTATTTTTAGCAGCATTAATGGACAAGAGCCTTATTTAATATGGCATACAATATTTTAAATTCGTGCTGGTATTATTAAAAATCAATTATGATATATTACAGCCTTTATTAATATAAATACTACTGCCTACGATAAGAGTATACTATACATGTAAGTTTATGCTTTGCACCTTTGCGTGTGGCGCGTTATTAAACCGTTTCAATCCAACGGACCAAGCACGAATCCCCACCGCAACGAGGCGTACCATAAATAGCCCTAAGTTGTAATTGGTCTACTAACTCCAACAAAAAATGTGCTCCAACATCGACTGCCGATGAGGATAAGCTGGCGCGGAGCGGCGGAAGGGGCGGTGACAGTGCCAGCATTTAATTTGAATTATTAAGGTCCGAATGCACATTTCGCTGCAATGAAACATATACACAGAGAGGAATTAATGCTATTCACTTTACGCCCTTTAACTACTAAGTCCTTTCCTTAATGTGTTTATCTCACTCGCCTCCATGAATTCCATAGAAAGGAATATTAGAGTGTGTGTCTGGAAAGACACACACGCATTCATGGATACATATGGCATTAAATAAAGCCGGTTATAGACAAACTTACAGCGAAATTCATATTTTTCGTGTTTCAATTGAATTCCCTACACATTACAGCTATGGGCTGAGAACAAATCTGAAAACGCACTCATATGTATGCACATATACACATGTGCGGTTTGACCCCCACCCTCACTGGAATAATAGCCATATGCAAATTATGTGACTTCGACCCATTCATAGGCATTCATTTGGGAATATGCACAGTTATACAATATATGATTGTATGTGCGTAAATATATATATATATCCATTGAAATAAATTGTTCAGACTAGTTTTGCATTTGCTGTGGCTGGTTGGTAATTGAAATATATGAGCGTAATTATAATTTGGGATGAAAATTTATGTCCACCTGCACACATATGTGTTTAACTCCATATTGACCCATCCTTCAGTAATTCACCGAAGTGGGAATTTTAGTTGCATAGAAACCTACCGGATTGTAAATATATTTGCTTAGTACGGGACGAACTTTTAAGTTCTATCCAATTTTATAAATATGTAGCTGTAGTTGTCAAGTTATGGACAATCCTTACAATTTAGATACAATATTTGTGCTTTAACGGTTGTTGGAATAAATTTTGAATAGATTTATACTTTCAAAACATATTGCAAAAGAGACTATACAAGGTTTTTCACTTAACTAAACTTATCGTAGTAAATGTAGAGTTATATATCGTCACCTGAAATGCAAAATAGCGTATCATACAAAAATGTGAAATTGAGGTTCTTGTTGACTACGCTTCATTACTTCAAATTACACACATTCAACAGTTTCAGGTTCTGTGCTTAGATATAAACCAGTTTTAACCAATATTAAAATTTTGTTTCACTCATTTTCCATTTTATTTCGTATTTTATTCATGCCACTGTAAATTTCCGAAAATGTTGTTACGTTATTTTGCATTTCAGGTGACGAGTTATTGTTATTATAAAATTTTAGATTAAAAAATAAAAAAAATTATATGTTGGGATTAAAAATTAAACTTTCATTTTTAATCCAAGGTACAGAGCATCGTAATTGAATGAGCAACTGAGGTTTTCAAATTTTGAAAAGGTGGGGTCTGATCTTGCTCTCTAATAAGCAAAAAGTATTCTCACAAACCAGTAAAGCTAAGAATGAAACTCTAGCTTCTTCTTACATACTGTGAAAATTTGTCAAATCATATGGTAACCACAACCACCACGAGATAATATATAACGATTATGTTAAAAACTATTAAAAGTGCGAAATTCAGTAGTAAATTTCACACTGAAGGTAGTACGAAAGAGTGGCATTGGACTTCAAACTGAAGAATGAGCGTGGCACCCACCAGTTTTACTTGAAATTTCATATCTCAAGAAATACTCGATCAATATTAAAAAAATTTTGTATAAACTACATGTAACATTATTCCAAGATTCTTATGTTTCGACGTGAAAATGGGGAATATGGTATACCTATAACATAAAGCATCAACGCAGGCATTCCTACTAAAATTGATTAAAATGGACGCCATTTAGAGCCCCTGGATACCGAATATGTGCACCTCAGTGCCAGACTTTATATCTGTTCTACGTAACCGGAACGGACCCGTATTTATTTATCCAGCCAAGGACTGTCAATTCGGCAGAATTCTGCCGCTCCAACAACACCAACACTTTATGTCAAAACCATTACTCATTCTTCGTGATATGTATACTCATGAATTTCAGAGCAATTATTTTCCTAATAACAATGTGGACTTGTGTTAAAAATAGAAAAAATACGTTAACTACGGGTTCCACTATCCCCTATATAGCTAACTAAAATAGCGGTCAATATTTCATATTTAGGGAGAATCTTTCTACGATAATTGTCTGTTGTTGTGCCCGCAATGTTTATAATCGGGTGAATTTCTCAACTTTCCAATCGACTTTAAGCCTTTTATTTAGGTGAATATCTGCGATATTGAATGATTGATATGAAACAAAGTTATTTATTAACCATTGGCTGTATATCAATGAAGTTGGTCTACATCCAAACCCTTAATATGAAGACATTTGCGCTTTCATTTAATTTTCTCTCATATACTCAATATTTTAAGTTTCGTTCCCCAGGTTCATTTTCTTTCTCAAATATCTCAATAGAAGATATCTCAATTAAAGTGAGCAAAAATTTAGTATTTAACATTATGTCATTAGTAAAAATTATAAATATCGTTAATATCGTTTCTCTCAGGACTAACATATATATTGATTTTAAGGAGTATCATCATTTTTTTTTATTGTAAAAAGTGAAATATTTTACAAGTTGCATTCCAAAGTAAACAGGACTTTAAAGAAAACAGAACATATGGTTTTTCCGCAAAATCAGATTATTTTATTGAAAATAGTCTCCTTCTGATTCAATACAGCTTTGGCCTCTACGTCTACATAACGCTTTCCTTTCATGGGCAAATGAATTTTTCCGAAAAGGAAGGAGTCGCGCGGTACCATATCAGGTGAATACGGGGAGTGGTTAGTGGTTAAAATGTGATTTTTCTTCAAAACGAATGTTGGATCCTGAGCAATTTTTGGTCGTCAGTCAATGTGTGCGGAACAAGCCGTGCATACATCTTTCGTAAATGTTCGATCAACATGCGATAAATCGATGTTTGGGAGATGTAGACTTCCCTTTCCATTCCAATGATGATTTCGGCTGTTTTTTGATGAATTCACGCTTAGTTTCAATGGAATTTCCGGTGATCACGGCCCACATATTGATCGTCATTTATATCCTCACCACCACTTTGAAAACGTTGAAATCACTCGAGCACTCTGGTAAGGGATATGTAATGTTCGCCATAAACTTCACCAACTGAAACGTTTCGGTAAAAGTTTTACCAATTTTAAAATAAATTTTATTATTGGCTCTTTGTTCGAAGTTCATTTTCGCACCGATAACTCAAACACACTGACACTTAAAACGCAATAACTTCATTTAAAATCAATAAAATGTCATGAGATTCTCACTAGACAATCAATTAAGATAGCAAATTCTACCGCACCAGTCGACATATAGATGGCGCCACCAGGGGTGCTAGATTCAAAAAGTCCTGTCTACTTTGTTTTAGAAATTTAATCTGGACCATTGCGACGCAATTTACGGTGACCTCTTGGAAAAAAGATTCCCTCGCATTGCCAGGATAACTCCTTACATGATCATCTAAAGTGAAAAAAATTCCTGCTTTAGTTAAGACCTTAATTTAGATCTTTTACAAAGGAAAAAAATTTTAAATTGGATTTTTGGCAGATATTTTTACAAAAAAATTTAAATCTCGCAACATTATTTTTTATTTGTTGTAATAGAAAACAATCTTTCATCCAAGCCCTTAAGAAATAAAGATCGGTTGAGTAGGTCTCAAGAAATCTTGCCAACCGACTTCAAAAACACAGTTTCAAGAAAAATGCACTTGCAGATTTGAGTGACAATAAAAGTGAAGACAATATTCTAGACGTCTTGTACAATTTAATAAGATAATAAAAAAATTCAATTTTTTTGGACCCCGTAAACCCATGTAAAACCTTAATAAAAATGTTTCGAACGAAGTGATTTTGTGACCCGTAGCTTAAATTAAAAGACAAATATTCTTATTTTTATAATGAATATTGAAATATTCGCAACATATTTTTATAAAAGTCTTTGAAAATAGCAAGAGTATAAAATGGGTGTTTTTAGCCCAACTTGGACTTGCTTATTTGTTTCGATTTGATTTTCACAGTGCTTTCAAAATTGTTGTTAATGGCAAAAGTCTTTTATTCGCCAAACCGTCGAAAGCGCCGAACATGCAAACAAATAGTATAAGCCAAACAGGCTGGCATAATCAAATCGAAATCGAAGCATATCGAATCGAACAAACTATAGCGACGGGTGAACCTGACGCCATAACAAAACTCATATGCGTTAGCATAATTTTTTGCAATGAAATTATTCTTTCTGCGCCAAATAACAGCCAACCTCAAAGTGTTACAGCTTCCATAAAAGAATCTATATTTTAATTCAATTCTTAAGATATTAAAACTAATAATTAATTTTACTTCTTACATTGTAGAAAATGAGATATTTGCCAAATTTCTTTTATTAAATTTAATTCTCTACAAAACGAAAACAAATTTACGATCTTGCCACAATTTTAGGCTTCCCTGGTGATGGTGATGAGGATAGTAATGCTGCGAAACGGAGACGATCTCGAACCAACTTCAATTCTTGGCAACTGGAGGAGCTCGAGCGCGCGTTCTCCGCCAGCCATTATCCCGATATTTTCATGCGTGAAGCACTGGCTATGAGACTGGACTTGAAGGAGAGCAGAGTTGCGGTGAGTTCTGTTTTACATACTAACAAAATTATTTAGAAAGCGAAGAAACCTCTTACGATAAAGAAACCAATTACCTTAAGCTGAATCAATTTGCTTTAACTTTTTTTAAAAAGTGAAAAATATATCGATAAGGTTAACCGCTGATAAATTAGGTCTTCTATGTAGAATTATCTATACTTGATTAATGAAGGAGGTGTTTTGATATTCGAGTACCTATTGAATAACAACCCAACCAACATTTTATCAGGGTTAAAGGGAGACCAAAAGTAAACGAATATTTTGTGAGAGATATATGCCACTCGACTCGACAAACAGGCACATCATAATGATCCTGAACTGTTTACCAATGTTTTCAATATACCAACAAGAACACGTACATACATACATGTTAAGAAACTAAAAAGTCATTATGGTGTTTGAAATTTCTGAAATGAAACACTTTGTTCCAGATAGGTATGGTTCCAGAACCGAAGGGCAAAAGTGCGGAAACGTGAACACACCAAAAAAGGACCGGGACGACCTGCACATAACGCTCAACCTCAAACCTGCTCCGGAGAACCAATTCCGCCAAGTGAATTGAAAGCCAAAGAAAGGTAATTCAAAAGACTTTATTACTAAGCGATATTGCAAACTTATTAAATACCAAGGACTACAACTACACATGCCTCTAAATTTCTAGGGCTCGGCGAAGAAAAAAATTAGCGAAAGCGATCGATCGTCAAGCGAGAAAGTTGCAGGCCAAAGGCATCACGGTCGACCTCGAAGCTCTAAAGGCCGAATACATATCACAGCATAAAGCCAACGGCACATTCTCTGACTCAGATCTGGAAGACGATGGCATACAAATAGACGTAGTGGGCGGCACGGACAGTGACGACGATGGAGACGACTGCTCATTTCGAAGTCCTAGAGCAAATAGCTTAATGCCAGGTAGCTTCTCCCCAAACAGTAGTCAAAATGGCATAGAGAGTCCAGTATCCAATGGGGAACGCAACAACGAGGATGATAGCAATGCCACAGATAGCTGTGGAAAGACATCCTTCATTTTTCCTACAGCAAGTACCGGCATATCGAATTTGCGATTAAATCTAACAAATTCCAATGCACCCGCCCATGAATATCAGCAACAACACCAGCAAAATCAACATAATCAAATCCATCAAAATCACAACAGCAATCAACATCAAACATCGCCGATTAGCATCCGGCGGAACAATCCATTTAGCATAGAGTCACTTCTGTTCAACAATACGTGAGATTTATTGAGATGGTTAAATGGTTGAATGCAAAAGCAAACAAGTTGTACGCTTTCTCGCAAGCCATTGCTTGTGCCCACTTTACCCATCCACAGCAGATACGCGTTAACACACACAGACACATACAGGGTGAGCAACAGCCAAGCTACTGTACAGTGTATGTACCATATAAATAAATGACTAAATATTAAGTATGTATGTATAGCATTAGTGAATAGTTAAAGAATGTACCATGAATGAACTCAACTAATAAACGGAATTGTTTGGCAGCTAAGCGCGAACGTACATACATATGTATAGTATGTGCGACTGTATGCACCAGTACTTACCTATATTTAGAAATATCCACAGTAAATAATGATAATGCATCCAGAACCAATTACGCAATATTAGTATAATTGATGTACCATTATGAGCAGTAATTTAATTATTTTTCATGAAAATTATGTGGGGCATTCTTTGAGTTGTGACAGTTAACTTTTGCGTATGTAACTTTCCCAACTCTACATAATTTGTATCGAAGCATATATATTTCACGTCTAACACGTGTGTGTATGACGTATTTCCTTTCTATGGCTCGAACTGTGGCTTATTCGTCTCGCACTCGCCCTTTAGTTGCCGACTTTTCAATCGACCAATCGCTATGGGCTGTTCTTCTTAATGTTGGACTTGGCCGAGGGCGTTGTGGAACTGACTCTCAAGAAGTTGTTCCGATGCGCCTAATTTTGGTGAATTTTCCGTAAATTTAAAAGCCGTTTCACAAGTTTATTGCTTTTCCTCATAATAAATGTGCGGAAATATTATTGTGTCCTACTTTTGTCCAGTTCATCATGCTCCTATTTGAGTTTCGAGTCGAAGTGGAAAAATCGAAACAAAGCAATGGGCGATTTACGCACAATTTCATCTCATTAGGTAATTACTTCGCTACTTTAAGTTGCCTACACTTACATATATTCGTTTAAAATTGTTCAGTTAAATAGTTATATGTATACATATGTGTATTTTACGAGTACTAGTATGCAGTTGTATGCGTGAACAGGGCTTTGAATATTATAGAAATCTAGTTTTAGGTGCAATACAAATATGCATATATAAATTTTAGTGTAATACATCGAGGCATATTGTTTTATGTTTATGTACATATTTATGTATGTTTGAGTTAATGTCTGACGCTTTAATACCTCTTTAGCATTTTAATATTTCGTTTCATTTTATTTCGCTCTTGTGTTCTCCTTGAAACTGAATCAGTTGTACATAAGCACTTGCTAAGATTATTATTGTAAAATAATTTAAAATTAATTTAAAGAAAACATAAATAAATAATATATCCCATTAAATGAAAAAATATCAAGTAACTATTTACAAGTAAAATGAAGTTGTTTAAATATTCGACTAAGCTGCAGGTAAGTTGTTTGATGTCTAAAGGGTAGACTGGCTGCTTAATTGCTCATCAATATTTTTTTGTCGCCTCCAAAGTAAATAGGACCTTTTGAATCTAGCGCTCCCTGGTGGCCGCATCTAAATGTCGACAAGTGCCTTAGAATCTGCTATCTGCTATTATGTGAGAATTTCATGACACCTCATTGCTTGGAAGTGCGTTTTAAGAGCGTATCTGTGTTATCGGTGCGAAAATGAGCTTCGAACAAAGAGCCAGCATTATTTTGTTTTAAAATTGGTAAAACTTTTACCGAAACGTTTCAATTGATGAAACAAGTTTATGCCAATAATTGTTTATCCCGTAGCAAAGTGCACGCGTGGTTTCAACGTTTTTCAAGTGGTCGTGAGGATATAAATGACGATCAACATGGGTCCAATCAAAATCCGGGATCATTGACAATTCCAAGTTTGTATGAATTCATCAAAAATCAGCCAAAATCATAATTGGAGTGGAGCTAAAATACTCGTTCGACATGCTTTTCGACCGTGCAAAACGCTGTATTGAAGACTATACTGAATAAAGTAAATTGATTTTGCCGAAAAAACATTTAATCTGTTTTTCTAAGTCCTGTTTACTTTGGAACGCACCTTGTACACTTACATCAACGATTCTTCCAGTCCGCGAAATACTTTTTTTTTGGCTGGCCTTCAGTTAAATAATTGAATTTTTTTTATCTCTTCGATCGACTGAAAACGGGAACAAGAAAAAATTACACGGAGCCAAAGCTGGTGAATACGGTGGTTGACCAATGGCATTCATTGCGTTTCGGTCACAATCGTGCCTTTTTGAAAAAAAAAAAAATCGGCTTTAATGGAACGAGTTGAGCAAGATACAGCAAATTCCTTCGAATGGACGCGCTAGACACATATGTCAAGCTCTCTTTCCATCCTCTTACACTTGTCTGCGAATTTTCATGCACCATCTCTTCCCTTTTTTAATATTTTCATCAGTTGAGAGGTCGAAGGTCGTCCAGAATAAGGAATGTTTTCAACGATCTCTCGACCGCTTGGAAGGCTTTTTAAAACTCGTACGCTTTTGTTTTTTATACAACCGTGAGCCTTTTCCAACATTGACAACACACACGAAATTTGTTTAGAAATACAACATTGTGATTTTATCGTTTATTTTTTTACTTTTGCAGCAAAATATAATAGTTTTCTTCACCTAACGGTTATTTAAAGCAACTAAAACTAAACGAGTTAAATATAGGGTTATGTGTATATAAATGATCAGAATCATGAGATGAGTTGAGTTCCGAGTGACTGTCTGTCTCTCCGCTCATCCGTCGGTGCAAGCTGTAAGTTGATTAAAATTGGGATTTCTTAATGAAGCTTTCTACACGTGTTCCTTGGTAAAACAGATAGAATGAGTTCGTAGATCGGCGGAAACTAAGATACAGAACTCAAATATGAAATAACGAATCACATTAAGGAGGACTTATGTGGTCTGAAAATCTTTAAAAGGTGGACGTGAACTAGCGTCCCAATAAATTATATATAGTATTTACATATATCTTCCAAACAAATATAACTATATTACATAAATGTATACAGGACAAACTCTTTAACTGTTCTGTGAAAATAGGTGAAATCGGGAAAAATTACTAAAAGTACGACAAACCAATAAGTAAATATGAGCTCTGCCCAATCCACAAAATGGGAGACCTCACAATCTGCGCCAACTACCGTGCGATAAGTCTCCTGAACATCGCGCACAAGGTTCTATCGAGCGTATTATCTGAAAAATTAAAACCCACCGTCAACAAACTGGTTGGACCTTATTAGTGTGGCATTAGAGCTGGCAAGTCAACAACTGACCAGATATTGCGAGTAATCATGGAAAATATCCGTGAAAAGAGAATCGACACACACCACCTCTTCGTCGATTTCAAAGCTGCTTTTGACAGCACGAAAAGGAGTTGCTTTTATGCAGCGATTACGGTCTTGTAAACCGACGTTGAGCAACACCAAAAGCTCCGTCAGAATCGGGAAGGACCTCTCCGAGCCGTTCGATACCAAAGAAGGTTTCAGACAAGGCGACTCCCTATCGTGCGACTTTTTCAAGTAAATGGAGAAAATAATTCGACCTGCAGAACTTAATTGAGCAGGTACAATCTTTTATAAGAGTGTATAGCTGCTGTCATATGCCGATGATATTGATATCAGTAAGCCACCCACGTCACTGTTGACAGTCATAACTTCGAAGTTGTAAGTAATTTCGTCAATCTTGGAACCAGCATCAGCACCAACAAGAACGCAAGCCTCGAAATCCAAGGCAGAATATCTCTTTTCAACTGATACTATTCCGGACTATGTATTCAATTGAGAAGTAAAGAGTATATGAAGCAAAGGCATGGATGATGATAAACCTTTATGCTTTCCGCATATATTCGGTAAAGAGCCTAAAAGGGGGTTCACATGAAGTTGTATTGTATTGGTTTCATCTTTCTATGTTACTAGCTGACCCCGCAGCCGTTGTCCTGCATGAAATTATGCTGAATGTTTTGCCATTGTCGTCTGGTGAGCAACGCGGATAGAGTGAACATCCATAATATCTAGTTTGTGTTTCCGAAAGAAAAGCACCTTATTAGTGTTTCTTGCATTTATTGTCAGACATACAAACCGAAGTGGGATTGTGGTGTCCGCAAGGTCCATGAACCATATTGGTTTTCATCACTTCGTATAATACTGGATCTTCTCTGCATCTTCTCTGCATCAGGAATTTCCGCATGATTGAATCATCAATTTGATCTGGTGAACCACCATCCAAAGAAGAATGTGAGCGTGAAGCAAACCTCTCTTTTGCCACTCAACAGAGTACAAATAGCATCTAACAGCACCATATATACTTAGCTTCAAGATAAAGTCCATCGAAGCTGTTGCTTGAAAAGTCGTGCTGTGACATCGTGGCGATTGCTTGCAGATTGACCGCGATCCATGATACCGCACGTATGTTGTCGGATTCAGTGAGTACTCTGTCATGTGCCTTGGGCTGCTAATGTGTGCTGATGCCAAAAAGAATATCGACCGATATTAGTGCGACCTCTTCGTGGCATCGTAACAAATTTCATTTTGTAATTGATCACTTTGTGTGCAATTTTCAAAAAATGTTTAAGCAAACGACAGGTTTGAACGATTCAAATAATTTAAAAAGCAAAACAAAAAAATTAAAAAAAAAAATTATATGAAAAAAGTTACTTTTTGGAATTTTCCAATTTTCTGACTTTTTCTCATGAAAAGTGTAAGGTATTTCTCTTTCTAAACCTTCCCCGATCCACAACGAACAACCTCTGCAAATTTCATCAAGATTGTTTTAGCCGTTCTCTTAGCGTTATGGCTACTATATACATGTATTTCTGGCCTAATAATGAAAATAAGAATATTTTTCAACGAAAATGGTTGCATTGTTTTTCAAAATATTCTCCATCAAGATTTATACACTTTTGCATGCGCTCAAACCAATTTTCGAAGCACTTTCTCCACCCCGATTGAGACACCTCCTAAACATGGTTTTTGAATGCTTCAACAGCATCTTCTGGCGACGAAAATCGTTGACCACGCATTATTTTCTTGATGTGTAGGAATAAAAAAAAGTCATTGGGTGCCAAGTCAGGGCTGTACGGCGGATGACCCGTCAATTCGACGTTTTGGCGCTGGTTTGAACCGATGCGTGAGAGCTCGTATTGTCATGGTGCACAATGATTAGTCTTCTTTTGTTCGTTTTTCGAATTTCTCCGAAGACTTTAGACATAGTTTTGCCGAAGAAACAGGCGACCCTTTTTCTTCGAAGTGCTGTTTTGTTTTGTTTGTTCGATTGCGGTTTTGTTTCGGGCTCATACGAATAGATCGATGATTCGTCACCTGTGACGGTCTTATAAACGTCTTTTGAAGCACCGCGATCGTATTTTTTCAGCATTTCTTTACACCAACTACATGAGCATTTTTTTGAGCGATTGCCAAACTGTGCGGGATCCAACGAGAACAAACCTTTTTTACGGCCAGGGGTTCATGCAATATCAAATGTATGCTGGTGAGAGAAATGCATAGGCATGCCTCTATCTGAAGGTATGTTACATGATGGTCTTGCATTATCACGTACGGCATCGATGTTTTCTGGCACAACGGCTGTTTTTGGATGACCTTCACGGAATCCGTCTTTGAGCGAGCGTCGGCCACGATTGAATTCGTTGTACCAGTTTTCCACAGTGCTATAGGATGGTGCTTCATAGCAATACAAAGATTTTAGTTCATCGATGCACTCTTGTCGTGATAATCCACGTCGAAAGTTGTGAAAAATTATCGCACGAAAGTTTTCACGAGGTATTTCCATGTTTGGCCGAGATGAATTTTTTAATTCCCTGTAAATAAAACAATTCACGATTAAATGACAAAACGTTCTGAGTGATGTTATGCTAAAAAATGTCAAACCTTCAAATGGAAAGGTCAGATTGCACCTGGCAACACTTAGTGTTGCCTAGGCCAGAAATATATATAGCAGCCTCCGTAACAAACAGACATTCATTCGATGGGAAAAAGAAAAGGGCTGTTTTTACGGGGTTCGCGGCAATTTTTTCTTCCGTAAAAACCATCCTTGAGCCAACACATTTAGCGATTCATTTTTATATATAAGATAAGATTAGAAAGTAGTGGTTAAAAGAAAATTTTTGTCAAGTAAATAAGTGACAAACACACATTTTTTGTAAATTAAAATTTAGTAACTAGCTGTGAACATATTTTTTGTCTTGAAAACAGATTCTGTATTGAATCTGCTGAATACCCATTGAAGATGGTAACCTAAAATACTATTTTATAGATTTTATTTGTTTATTTAATTAAGTCTATGAACATTAATTCTTACAGACTAGTGGAGAATTAGAGTTCTAAAATAACTAGATTACAATTAGATGAGTAGATAACTTAAACTAAAAACCAGAATTGAGGGTATTAATGAAGGATACCCTAGAGTGAGAAAAATTAAGAAGAACTTTCGCGGAAATCAAGTTAAACTCACGCATAGCACGCTTAGAGGAGCATGTTCAGCAATATTAGTACTTTCCTTTTCATAATAAAATGGGACAATAGATCTGAGACAACGCTGAGGAGTATTGAAGTTAATTTTCCCTAATAAATAGGGACAGTCAATACCTCCATTAATAACATTAAAAACAAATGAAAGGTTGATCGGACCGACGATTTTCCAGTAATTTAAGATGTAAAAGCAATAACGAGATGTATACGATGGTATTGGGTCAACGAATTTTAAGGAGCGGAGAGCAAATTTTTGAAAAGTCTTTTGAACACGCTCGATTCTGTTAATTGACGATATGCGATATGGTGTCCAAATGAACACTGCGTACTCCAAAATGGACCGAACAAAACATGTATACAGTAATTTTAAGGTGTAGGGGTCGGAAAAATTTAAAGCATTTGGATGGACAAAGTCGAGGACAGAGAATGGTTTAGAAGTGATATAGTTGATGTGATTACGGAAAGAAAAGAAAGATCTTTGATTTCAGTAACACATTTTAGGACGCAATTAGAAATATTGTAACTTGTAGATAAGATGTTACGTCCCCTACCATAAGAGATCTGAGAGAATTTATCTAAAATTAGAAAAAGCTTCGATTTCAGGCACCAATCATAAAAAGTATCAATATCACATTGAAGTTTGAATACATCTTGTGAGTTTTTGGTTATTGCAAAAATGTTTAAGTCATCTGCATAAAACAAAAAGTTAGCGAAAGAGAAGCAATAGCAAATGTCATTGATAAAGAGCACAAAGGGAAGTGGAACCAAGACACTTCCTTGTGGCACTTCCGAAGACGCAATGAATGAATAAGGTGACACTCCATCGACACTGACAACGCTTCGTCTATTGTGCAGATATGTTAGAGAAATTTGTGTAGACGTAATCTACCTGAAATCCAGCGGAGAATGCAGACATACAATAATCGCTGAAAACCGCTAAGTTTGACACAGTGGAGCGCCCAGAGACAAACCCATGCTGATTGACATTAATTATTGATTTCAAAATAATTTAAATTAATAAATAATTTATTTTTAGCAGAACACTCAAAAATTTTCGAGATAGTAGAAATTTTAGAAATAGACCTGTAAGTGGAGAGGGGTAATGCATATCAATTTCCAGTCGGAAATAAAATTCCCAGAGGAGAGAGACTTTTTGAAGATGAGCATGAGAGGATATACCAAGGCAGTACAATTTTTTATAAGTACATTTAGAAGCCCATCCAAGTTCAATTTGGAAGAAGACGCCAAGGTGATGCTTTGTATTTGGTAGGATCATGTAGGCATGTAGTATTATGAACTTCTAAAACAGGAGTGATAGCAGGAGCCGCGCAAAACTTGTGACTATACACGAGACAATAATTTGGGATCATGATAGCGCTCAGCTTGTTGTTGCAAGATCGGTTTCAAACTATGTATTTTAGCCCAGTCCTTACGTCTTTTAACTATAATTTGTTCCGATCGGTGCAGAACGCTCTACTTGTTTACGCTTGAAATTGCCTTGTTTTTTCGGGATAGGAGCAGTTCATTTAATATTATGACTTCAGCTGGGGAATAATAATAATATTGTGCTTTTTTCAAATAAACGTTCAATTTATGAAAAAAATAACGATTGAAGGTGTATTATAAATACAATATAATATGCCAGAAATTTATCGCGATAATTTGTGCTAATTAAATTTTTTCATTACTCATTTGGGAATAATATATGCTGGAAGTGTATGTATGTTAATTGTATCACGAAGCCAAATTTTATGTTCCTAGGATCATAATAGCAGAAAGGAACTATAACGGAAAATCCAATAAATGAACAATGGATTATATGAGAGTAGTGTAGAAGAAGAAAGTAAGCAAAATGTCTAGTTAGTTTTATACTCGTTAGCTAATTTTTTCTCAAACATATTTCATTGGAATACAGAGAGGGCGTACAAATAGAAAAGTTCTTCGCATAGGAACTGTATTTTGATTGTTTAGTTTTGTATGGCAAATATACATTTGTATATATGTTTTAGTCGCCCGTTTCAAAATATGAGCAGCTCCTTGTTTCTTTCTGACAATCTTCATAGCAAACTTTATATCCATATTCAGGGTATACAATTTTCAAAGATATCGATTGAGTAATATTCAACGAGAAAGAGTGATAGAGATATATGTATGTACTTTATACACTTTGTTTAATTGCTATAAAGACATGAAAAAATGTGTTTACATTCCAAAAGCGAATGATGTTGTTTTAAAGCTCTATGGAAACTCTAACAATTTTATAAAAAAGCTATTATTTTTCTAACAGTACTTTTCCTACTATTGTAGGTAGTTATATAGACAAAAACAAAAGACGAAAAAGGAACGAAACTATTTTTTTTTTTTTTTTTTATCCTGGCAATCAGTTGTACGTATCACCTGAAATAAAGCGAGATAGATAAAGGGTTATATACAAGGAGCGTTGCAAAGTAAACAGGACTTTTTGAATCTATCGCCCCCTAGTGGCGACAGCTATATGTCGACTGGTACGTTAGAATCTGCTATCTTCATCGATTGTCCAGTGAAAATTGTATGGCATTTCAAAGATTGGAAGTGAAGATATTGCGTATTAGTGTGTTTGAGTTATCGGTGCGAAAATGAGCTTCGAACAAAGAGCCAGCATTATTTTGTTTTAAAATTGGTAAAACTTTAACGAAACGTTTCAATTGATGAAACAAGTTTATGGCGATGATTGTCTATCCCCTAGCAGAATGCTCGAGTGATTTTAACGTTTTCAAAGTGGTTGTGAGACCATAATGTGACGATCAACATGTAGTCCAATCAAAATCCGTGATCACCGGAAATTCCATCGAAACTTTGTATGAATTCATCAAAAATCAGCCGAAATCATAATTGGAATGGAAATGGAAGTCAACATCTCCAAAACATCGATTTATCGCATTTTGATCGAACATTTACGAAAGATGTGTGCACGGTTTGTTCGGCACAAATTGACTGACGAAAATTTCTCAATATCCAATTCCTTCATTCGATGTGACGGATTATTGACCAAAAATCACATTTTAACCATTAACTACTCCCCGTATTCACCTGATATGGTACCGTGCGCCGTAGAGGCCATTCAAAAGGCTTGCACTGGCATACTGGCGGCCATACCGGTCAACGTGCAAAAAGCTGCATTGAAGCAGAAGGATACTATTTTGAATAAAATAAATTGATTTTGCCGAAACAACCATTTGTTCCGCTTTTTCTTCTTTACTTTGGAAAGCAGCTTGTATATACATATTTATACAAATAATCAGCATAAAGAGAAAAGTTGAAATAAGTAAAAATTAAAATATCTCGATGAAAATTGGTATGGTGATTCCTTAGTACAAAATTTCGAGTTCGTAGACGGTCGTAATCGGACCATTGCCACGCCCACAAATCGCCATTAATCGAAAACCTACAAACTGCCATAACTAAGCACTAAATTAAGATGTAAAACTCTTTTGGCCCAGGGGATTCCAGTAGCAAGGGGCACCTATGGACAAAAAATTTGAAAAAAGTTGGTGTCACTCCGCTCTCTAATACGTTTAATATTCATACCTCCTAAACTTCTAAGGATACAATGACCAAGTTTGCTGAGCACAAATCTCATAGGAATTGTGCCGACAGTGATATGAGGACCAAGTCGCGAATGCGTCGACTGTTTGTTTGATGACTGGAGATATTTCGTCTTGCCCTCGTTGCAATATCATCGCCAGCAGCTGTGCACTCTTACAAAAGATTGTACCTTATCGATTAAGTTCTGCAGCTTGTATTATTTTCTCCAGCAGCAGAGTGAAGAACTCGTACGATTGCGAGTCGCCTTGTTTGAAACCTCGTTTGGTATCAAACGGCTCGGAGAGATCCTTCCCGATTCTGACGGAGCTTTTAGTGTCGCTCAACGTCAGTTTGCACAGTCGTATTAGTTTTGCGGGGATACCAAATTCAGACATCGCGGCAAAAAGGCAGCTCCTTTTCGTGCTGTCGAAAGCAGCTTTGAAATCGACGAAGGGTTGGTGGGTGTCGATTCTCCCTTCACGGGTCTTTTTCAAGATTTGGCGCATGGTGAATATCTGGTCGGTTGTTGATTTGCCAAGTCTAAAGCCACACTGATAAGGTCCAATCAGTTTGTTGACGGTGGGCTTTAATTTTTCACACAATACGACGATGAAACCTTTCAGCAGACTGGAGAAGTGTTCCCCGAGTCTATGTTAGGGCCTCGGAGCGCAAGCACATCTTAAACACTGGTTACGTGTCTTCCGTCTATCCCAACATCATCGATGTGGTTAGTGGTTTTTTCCATCCGGAGACAGCCCGGTAGCTTGATGAATTTCTTATGCTGGATAGATAACCATATTTCGGGCCCCGGCGAAGTCGATCAGTATCGATCCATTTGGGGATGTTTCGTCATGGAGGCTAAATTTACTGACCGTAGTGCCAAAGATACCTTCTTTGCCCACCCTGGCGTTAAAGTCGCCAAGCACGATTTTTATATCGTGGCGGGGCGCTCCAAGCGCTCATAGAAGGCATCTTTGGTCAGATCGTCCTTCTCTTCCATCGGGGCGTGGGCACCAATCAGCGATATGTTGAAGAACCTCGCTTTGATATGGATTGTGGCTAGACCAGGGTGAATGRTAATACGCGGCAACGGAATCTCTCAACCACCACCGAATCCCACCCCAAATTTGCGCTCCTTTATATAGCCATTGTAGTAAATGTCAATCGCCTCAGTCCTTGTTCCGTCCATCGCATTTCTTGGATGGCGGTGATGTCAGCCTCACTCTAACGAGGACACCAACCAGCTGGGTAGCGGCACTTTCCCAATAAACTTACCTGACATTCCAGGTGCATGCCATCAAATCGCTGTCTTTATTTCGTTTGCTATGATAGTCATCACTGGTACTGTTTTTTAACGTAGCGGGTCCCAAAATCTGCGCACAACCCTGCGCCTTTTTGATTTGAATATGCGTCCGATACATTGAGTGAGCCTCCGCCGAAATTGCACTTTGAAAAATATACATTCCAGTGTTCCAAAAGGCGCCTGGAGCATCACGGTTCAACTTTTCCTCATCGCCAATGGTAAAGTTTTTTTTGTAAGCGCATGATCTACTTTGCTGCTACCGAATTATTCAAAATTTTATTCTTCTTAATCACAGGTGTGTATATAACTCGTATTACGTGATAACTTTGAGATTGCTAATGTATTCATAAATTATTCCTTCAAAGATATGACCATATAGGTTATGAATAGAGAGTATTCCTAACAATCAAATATCTGTTTTGAAGAACTGGAACTAGTGTTAAACAGTATCATTATAATTTAAGTTATAATACGGAAATTCTTACCATATTCAAGTGACATTCCTTTCAATGAATTATAAGATTATTACACTATTTTGTATACTCTTGTAGGGGCATTAAACAAGATTATCCACTTAATAGACTGCATAAATGCATTGCCTGCAAAGAAAACAGAAAACAGCCGAAACGAAATTTGTTCTTATTGTTGCTTTTATTGGAAGAAAAGCCACTTTCCATAACAGACTTTTCAAAATTTGGTGGGAAAATATTACTAATCATTAGACAATACAATAAATTAACAATATTGTTAAGAAAATATCGACAACACCACCAATTTATGCGCAACAACAGTTCAACAATGAAAACAACAATAACGTCAAAAGAGTGTGAATAAATTAAATATCACGATAAACACTTTGATTAGCCCCTCAAATTGTAGCCGCAGCGGCAGCGGCAGCAGCAACAACAACATCATCATACACGTCAAAGCCATCATTACTAACCGACAAACCCGACGTAAACGGCAACAGCTCCACAATTGGCCAAGTTGATGTCTTTATTGAATTTGGGAATTGAGCAGAGCGCGTGGTACTCACTTAACTGCCTCACATTTGCCCAAACACAGTCACAAATGAAAAGCAGCGCTGACGAAAATTGGAAAAAGAAACACTACGCATTTGTATGAGTATATGCGTGCGATAAAAGAATAAGAAAAGGAAAACGTGTGAAGCATAAATAATAGCGTGAATTTCATTTGCATAGGAGAGTAATTGGCCAGAAAAGACCATAATAACAAAGAGCTGAGCTAAGGCGGGAAAAAGCCAACTAACTGAAACACAGACACACGCACATACATACCTACCAATAAACCCATAATATTGGATTTGGAAGAAGAAAAAGTACAAATCATTCAAAATTAAATATTAAGATGCATAATCATATCATATCACTATAGGTAATAATAGCAGATCAGATGATCATCACCAGCGGGGGAAAAGCACAAAACGTTCACAACTGGGAGTAATGAGCAATAATACCATGAAATCCTAATACCAATCATCGAAAATCGGAGATCAGAGATGCCTTTCAACTTTCAACAATACAAGAGCACTAACACTAACACTCTCCAACATGCAACATGCGCTGCGCCGCAAACCACGAACGGACAAATTCAAACAAATACACACACGAATGTATTCGAATGTATGGTTCTGCAAGGTGAAAGAAGAAAAAACTTTGAAAAATTAATAAGCAATAAAATTGCCATGAAATTAATATTCCCATGAATCTCGTAAGTATCACGCTGTGCACATCAGCACAATGTGCCGCAACCAACAACACCGTCACACATTAAATGGGCAAAACAGAACATCGAAAATCCTACCAACTCGCATAACAGCACACATGTACATACTTATGTACTTGTATGTGTGTGTAATCAGTCGCGAGGGCGAATGAGCTTGTTGGAAGTAAAAATCAGAAAATCAAAAAAACCAAAACCCAAAACCAAGAAATAAGAAACATAAGGAAAAGATGGCAGCGAAAATAAAGCGGCAGGCGAGAAACAATCACAGCTGGTCGCCAGGAGATGTAAACCATTGCCACTGCCACTGTCACTGCCACCGCTACAATATGTAAAAGTTTTGAACTACTTTATGACATTTTGAGCGCAGAGCGCAACACTTTCGGCACTGTCGCGGGGAAGCGGCAAGACATGTTGGCATGTCTTTTAATCAGTTCGGTTTCAAAGAAATACACAAAAGCGCTTGCATATACCTATGCAAGACCCATTCATATAAACCACATTTGCACTCATATGTAAATATCAGGTGTGTGTATACACGTACATATATTCACATTTAAATTGTTAGGTGTCAGCAAACAAATCCTGTCATTGTGTGAAAATCGTAAATAAAGGGATTACCGCATTTGTACATATTTTATTCGAAGCTCGGAGTTGGCCGGCTTAAACAGTTGGAAACATATCGGCGAGGAAAGATTTTCAGAATGGCTTAATTGATTATTTTAATACATAACGCTATTTCTTAAAATACCCACTGAAATATTACCAATATCGATATATCTAATAAAATAGGGATCAGCACCAATATTCGCTCTGGGATACATTCTTACAAATACTAATGGTAACGAAATCTTCAAGGCACCTTACAATCATAATATGTTCTTTAATTGTTAGGCCAAAGGCTTTACACCTACAAGACCTACAGTATATTTATTCAGATCTCACGAAGATCTACAAAATTGGGAATGAGCGAAGTAATGAGGACTGCTTATGTGAAGCTAGGATATACAATGATAAGTGAATAAGCCAACGACGAATCCTACGTAATTCCCCTTACCCGTAGAGTGCGACTTCAAGCGTATGGCATTTGGAAGTTTTCATGTCTCAAACGAAGGGTCAATCGAATATTAGATAGTTATACAAATAAGTAAAACTGCGCATATTCATTCCTAGAAATAAGAAAATGTCCATAACTATTAAAGATAACTCGATATATAAATTTAGAATCTCATATACATTATTCGAAACTGAAGACTTAAAGATCATATCGAAAAAAACTCTCCGAAAATATTTTCAAAATATAATGATCTACCAGATGTGGATTGACAAAAACTTCATTTTTCCTAGAGCCCGGCTCTCTTAACTAGTGTACTAGCTCACGCATCTTTACAGGATCTGAGGTAGATAGTGAAAAAGAGTTATAATAGCTGATGGCTAGAGTCGCCGAAATATGTATCTAATTTTGAATAAAAGTTTTTTGATTTTTTCAGCGTGTAAGTACGAGTATATATGTATGCACATATCGATCTCATTCCGTCATGTTTTTATAAACATTCACAAATTTGTGAGTCTCTTTGAGTCACATTCTGCGTGTGGATCCGAAAGCAAATCTCTTTGGTTAATTACTCGCCGTTACAGATTTGATCTGGCATAAGTAGTGAGCACATAGATTGGACTTATAACGTCCGTCGGCATGGCTGCTGCCGAAAGGTAGAAACGAAACTCCTAACCGAAAATAATTAACGAGAATAGAATGAAGATATTTTTAAATTTTATTGCGATAACAACCGCCGCCAGTTCATAAATCATATCGCTGTTGCTGTTCACGCGCACGCTACTGAAGCGACGCGGACTCGTTTGAGCTTGTTGACGCACCGGTGCCTCTGCAAGCCGTGGTCAAAACATAACAGTGTGTATTGTCTATGGGCTGTGCACGTGTATGTGGTAATGTACATGTGTAAGGCATTCTACAGAAACACGTTCGCATTCACACACATATTCACCACTCGCAGCTAAGGAGCACATTCAATATTATAGGTTTTTTATTATTATTATCATTATTATTAATAATTCGATTAAGCCATATGGTCGTTTGAAGACATACCCTTTACCTGTTTGCTGCTTGGCCGTTGGTCGTCTTATTTGTATCGCATTTACGGCATCCCCCCTTCACTCACCCTTGCTTTTGTTAATTTAATATTGATTTTAAAGTGTTGTTCAATTTAGAGCGGATTAAAGACGCAGTAAGACGTCGTGAGATGTTGGATGGAGCAGCGATTCGCTTTGGTTATTCATGTTCGCGCTTTATTATGTTGTTTTTGTGTGTTGCTGCATGGGTTTTTCGTTCGCTTTCGTCTTAATGCTCACCAGAACAATTTAATTATCGTCATAAAATGGACTTCCTATACAGAAATTGATTTATTTTAATATTCAAACGTTTGTGATTAAGCTCGGAATATGCCATTATAATACGTAGAATGTGGAGATGTACATGTGTAACCCATTTGTATGTTTATATGATATTAAAGATCGATAAAAACCGTAAGTTAATACACAACAATAAAAAATGTTATATTTACTTACACATATTTACATTAGTATATGGTATATCAGGTCGAAAGCCACACTGATAAGGTCCAATCAATTTGTTGACGGTGGGCTTTAATCTTTCACACAATACACTCGAACCTTATATGCGATGTTGAGGAGGCTAATCCCACGGTAGTTGGCGTAGATTGTGGGCATAGCACACTTAAATTCCAATCGTTGGGCATGCTTTCGTCCGACCTTATTTTACAAAGAAGCTGATGCATGCTCCTTATCAGTTCTTCGCCGCCGTGTTTGAATAGCTCGGCCGTCAATCCATCGGCCCCTGCCGCTTTTTTGTTCTTCAGGCGGGTAATTGGTAGTCGAACTTCTTCATGGTCGGGCAATGGAACTTCTGCTCCATCGTCATTGATTGCGGAATTGGGTTCGCCTTCTTCTGGTGTTGTGCGTTCACTGCCATTCAGCAGACTGGAGAAGTGCTCCCTCCATAATTTAAGTACACTCTGAGAATCGGTGACTAGACCACCTNATCGTTGGGCATGCTTTCGTCCGACCTTATTTTACAAAGAAGCTGATGCATGCTCCTTATCAGTTCTTCGCCGCCGTGTTTGAATAGCTCGGCCGTCAATCCATCGGCCCCTGCCGCTTTTTTGTTCTTCAGGCGGGTAATTGGTAGTCGAACTTCTTCATGGTCGGGCAATGGAACTTCTGCTCCATCGTCATTGATTGCGGAATCGGCTTCGCCTTCTTCTGGCGTTGTGCGTTCACTGCCATTCAGCAGGCTGGAGAAGTGGTCCCTCCAAAATTTAAGTATGCTCTGGGCATCGGAGAATAGATCACCTTTGGGGGTTCTACAAGAGTATGCTCCAGTCCTGAATCCTTCTGTAAGCCGCCGCATTTTTTCGTAGAATTTTCGAGCATTACCCCTGTCGGCCAGCTTATCAAGCTCTTCATACTCACACATTTCGGCCTCTTTCTTTTTCTGTCTGCAAATGCGTCTCGCTTCCCTCTTCAACTCTCGGTATCTATCCCACCCCGCATGTGTTGTGGTCGATCGTAACGTTGCGAGGTAGGCAGCCTGTTTTCTCTTCGCTATGACACGGCACTCCTCGTCGTACCAGCTGTTCTTTTGCTGATGTTGCAGCTGTACGTAAGGAGTTTGAAATGCCGTCCCACAGTTCTCTTATACCGAGTTGTTGACGAGTGCTCTCAGAGAGCAGGAGTGCAAGCCGAGTAGAAAATCGTTTGGCTGTCTGTTGTGATTGCAGCTTCTCGGCTTCGAACCTTCCTTGTGTTTGATGGCGTGCGTTTTTTGATGCACAGAGGCGCGTGCGAATCTTGGCTGCAACAAGATAGTGGTCCGAGTCTATGTTAGGACCACGGAGCGCAAGCACATCTTAAACACTGGAGACGTGTCTTCCGTCTACCACATCATAATCGATCTGGTTGCTGGTTTTTCGATCCGGAGACAGCCAGGTAGCTTGATGAATCTTCTTATGCTGGAATCTAGTACTATAGATAACCATATTTCGGGCCCCGGCGAAATCGATCAGCCTCAACCCATTTGGGGATGTTTCCTCCTGGAGGCTGAATTTACCGACCGTAGTGCCAAGGATACCTTCTTTGCCCACCCTGGCGTTAAAATCGCCAAGCACGATTTTGACATCGTGACGGGGGCAGCTCTCATAAGTGCGCTCCAACCGCTCACCATCAGGCATCTTTTGTCACATCGTCCTTCTCTTCCGTCGGGACGTGGGCGTAAATCAGCGATATGTTGAAGAACCTCGCTTTGTTGCGGATTGTGGCTAGATGTTCATTCACTGGATCCCACACCAAACTTGCCCTCCTTTATATGGCCACTGTAGTAAATGCCAAAAGGACCTACTTGTCTCTGTCCTTGTCCCGTCCATCGCATTTCTTGGACGGAGGTGATGTCAGCCTTTATTTTCACGAGGACATCAATCAGCTGGGCAGCGGCACCTTCCCAATTAAGGGACCGGACATTCCAGGTGCATGCCCTCAATTCGTAGTCCTTATTTCGTTTGCCATGGTCGTCATGAAAAGGGGGGTCTCTCATCCGAGGCTGGTTGTTCCTTTTCATGGGAATTATTTCGCCTTCTCACTTAAGCTTGCCTTCAAACGGATGTTCTTAGGCTACCCAGAGGATACTTGGTCAAGGACCGGAAGTCGTGAGCTGCTTGAGTCACATGTAAAAGAATCGTTTCTGGCCACTCCCAAGTGTATGGCGATCAGAGAACTTTCCTCACTCCACGTGAACTTCTACACATGACTCCATCTATCATTAATATAATGAAAATCAAGTCTTAAATAACAGGGCAATTGAAAAGCCTCACGGCTTGACACATAAATGGTGCTACTATAATTAAATCCATATGATTTTTAGTTAGCCATAATTTTTAAAAACTTTTGACAGCTGTCTGCTAATTAGTTTGTAAATTATATCATTTTGAGTAAAACAACTTTTGTTATTGTGAAAAATTTGGATAAAAAGGAGTTTCGCATGTTGATAAAATATTGCTTTTTCAATGGAAAAATACAGTTAAAGCAAATCTCAAAAACCAAGAAAATGGTTTGTTACCGAAGAAAACATTAAAAAAAGCCCACAAAATAGCTTTGGATGACCGCAAAAGGAAGTTGTTCGAGACAGCTGGCACTCGAAAGCAATCAACTCATCATGTACATCATATCATTCACGAATATTTGGGTATGAGGAATCTCTGGGCAAAGTGGGTACCGCGCTAGCTCTCGTTTTACCAAAAACAACGGCGTAGCGTTTAGTGATAATGGAAGCGTGAATACCCTTAGTTTTTGCATTGATTTGTGACAATGGATGAAATATGGCTCTATCATTTTACTCCGAAGTCCAATTGACAGTCATGAGCTCAGTAACTGCGGAAACATTGATATATTCATTTTAGAATTGCAAATGTGTGATATATATCAAGTTAGAGACCCTATAAAGTGTATATACATATAAACGATCAACCTGACTAGCTAAGTCGTCTTTTTGTCAGTCTGTACATAAACGAACTAGTCCGAACTAGTCTATCAGTTTTTGAGATATCGAATTGAGAGGTTTTTTATCACAAGAAGCTTCTTATTTGTCGGAATCTCCGATATCGGAATACTATACCGTATAGCTATCACGCAAACTGATCGATCAAACTCAAATCATCGAACCGCAATACACCATAGCATTTAACTGTCAAACTGATTGCACAAAATCAGCATAAATATTTTATATACCCTTTAATGCTATATAAATGCTTCTTTGAAGGATATTCAGTACAGCAATTTTGCAGGAATATGGTATAATGCATAAATAGCGAAAACATTTTATTTAAATCTATGGATATATTCCTTTTTAGTCTAAAAAGAGGGGATAAAAAAATTCAAAAACAGATACTTATAAGCCGGATATCGCCCTTGACAGTGAGAAGAATGTTGCCACATTTTTGCATTGCTTTAATCGGCTATCGGACTAATGTTGATGGTAACTTATAATTATTGCGATTCAAGAGCGCTTTGTGATGCTATTTAGATAAAATATATTTTTGAAGTTACTAATTAGCGATAGTACAACAACTATAAAATGATAAGTGTTTAAAATCACATGCTATCTAACCACATGAACACCCTATATACAAAAAATTTGTTACTATTTGTAATCCATCGATTTAACTGCTTTCCTTAAGACAGCATATCATCACTTAGTAGTTGTTTGCTACTCTAATCCCTTAAACATATAACGGTTAGCGAAGCAAAACTCTTACCAGCTCACTGATGTGTACTGAAATCTGAACAGATTGTTATAATTGAGTTTTCCCTGACCGCCTCGTTGCGGAATTCTTCTCCAGAGGACGCTGACACCAAATATCATAATAATGAAGTGTTTGGGGTGAGTGACTTTTAATTTACTTCAATCCTCACCGCAGATTAACTCCCCTGAGGCGTATACCCTCGTGAAGGCAACAGCATCACCGCGCAACAACAGATAATGGTAATAACAACAATGAAAACAATGCACATACATACGACCTATAAATAATCAGACACGACTGGTTAACTCCTCGCGTGTAAATCTGCACGAATACACACATACACATATGCATGTGATAACGGAAGTTGGGATATGTCACACTCGAAGTACGCCAGCATCATAACGTTAAGCAGAAGGACCAGCTCAACCACCATGAGCGCCATAACGCTAAATCGGTGGGTTGAAGAACGCCACACAGTGATTCAATGCAGCAAAGACGAACGAAAATTTTCCAAATTTTCAATCGGCCGTTCGTGGGCGGCTTTGAACTTCTCTACATATAAGTCCACAATTTTTCGAATAAAAGTCAAGAACTGTATGAGAAGTAGAAAAACATACTGAGTAATTCAAATAAAAAAAATTTATATAGATGTTTTACAAAAAATAATTTTTTGTACCAAAAATGTATGATCCATACTACTGTGCGACATTGCATTGTACCCTAAGTACTTTGCAATTATGTGGGCCCCTTCCGCCAAGCCTTAGCCCAAAACCGACAAGTGTTCCTTTGACGTGGTTTCCGCTAGTTTTAATCTGGCTTTCATGCGGATTTCATCATTTTATTGCTCAGTAAAATGTCTTAGATCAACACTTTTTATTAGTATTCATATTTTTAATCTGATTACCAATTAATTACATATGTAATCGTTATATTGAGTGAATTAATAAAGCGTGTCACTTATTTTGCTTAGTATGTTTAGGAACTGTTGAGTTTACCTTTCAAACCCCAAGACTAGTACATATTTGAAAACTTGAAAACCCTTAAAGAAGCAAGTTTTTATATGTACATACATATGAAACATAAGTACATATGTAGTATGTAAAAGGTTTTTAAAATTTTGATTTACCTTGGTACATGCATATGTCTGCAAAATTTTGAATAATGCTAAAAAATAAAATACTTAATAAAGCTGATTAGGGTATGCATATTAGTTAAAAATTTTTGAAAATGCATTCAAGGTTTTAGTTTTTGGAGATGATATGTACTACTTAATTACATATATATATGGTCTAGTCACCCAGTTTTTAAGATATCGATCTGAAATTTTACGTCTCTCCTTTTCGCTCATTTCTGTCATCATAAGATTAAGTTTTACTGGCCTGGTGTTACGCCATTAATAGACCTAGAGGTTTTCGTCATAGAGGATGTCGCCGCTTTCTGCTGACTCTAAGGACATTATTAGACTTAATTTCCGCTTGGCTATAGGCATATACATATGTATATTGATTGATATTATTTTAGTTACTTCCTGAAATGATAGCTAACTCATTCACAACCACAAACCACAAAGGCTTCCACCTGGAAAATAGGGCAGTATTCTGTAAGCTTCGAGGGCCGCCTGAGATCCAGCTCCCAACAAGATATTCCGGCGGCCATTCCATTAGCCACTTTCCGACTGTGTAGATATGGCAAGTTCCGGTAGCGAGTCGGATGCTCCTTCGCCATCCACCCTCCTTTAATGTAACTTGAAACCGTTAAAATGATTTTTAGAGCTCCCACGCAGAGAAAGCCGAGATTTCAGCGACTCACCACACTAAAATAATAATAAATAATAAAATAAATAATATACAAGTACCTGGGTGATTACCGATTTAAGCCTTATCCAACAACTCAGAGAATTTGTGGAATAACCTGATTATTTTCCATCCCAGTTGCCAATATCCCCTTAAGATGGAGTATTGAGGGCCGTGGAGGAGCCGTATTTCAGCCTTCTGATCCGGCTGAAAGTTAGGCATTCGCATAGATAATACTTCTGGGTTTCATCATTACGCCGAATCGGTGCTGGATTAAACTAGCGCGGGGCCTGCAGCAAATTCTGTCAAGGGGCTCTTGGTTTGCTATAGATTCTCAAGTTTAAGGTATTAAATGAAACAAAATTGTTACAAATAAACTTTTCTGGATTTATTTATTATAGGAAAATTTAGATATAATACTCTCAATATCGACTTCTTTAAGCAAGTCATGCTCTATATTCAACAAAGTGAGATGATTAAGATGTGCTTTGCCCATTGTGTTCCTTAATACGTTTTAATGTTGAACGTTCGCCACTGCAGTTAGTGATCATGACAGATGTAATCCCGAGGCAATTTCTAAGTTTAGGATACATGATTCTAAAGAATTATTTAATAAAAGTTTATAATATTACTGTTCCAGAGGCTCCTGTTTCTGGCTGTCAATAACAGTAGCCACATCGGTTTTCATCAGCTCTGCGAACTGCACTAATTCGCCGCCTAGGCTGTTCTCTAAATCATCTTCGTAAGCACTGACCATACTAGAGGATTTTTCCAAAATCTCTTCTGTTGTAAGAGACAGTACATTATCTATAATGAGAATAAACACCTCAAATTCGAAGCGGTGTCCAGGTCTTCACTTGATTCGTTGCGATGTCTGTTGCTGGTATTCTTCCCAGTAGATCAGATCTTTGGCTCTTGCCTCAATATCTGAAAAAGCGGATCGCATTGCTTGGACGTAGCCATATAATGATTCATAAAGGACGTATCCCTTTATTACGGTCTTAATCAGACGACTGCAGCGAAGCACTAAGTCGCTTGCAAGCATTCTGTGATTCCGTTCCACGTAATTGTCATTATTCCCTTTTCTAACTTATTCATCGTTGAAAGTAGTCCGAAAGCTTTATTAAGGCACTCCGCTTTTTTATCCACGTTATTGAAAATATCTTCCAATACTTGCTTAATAGTGATAAAACCACTTAAAAAATGCCTGACGACCCCATCGAAAGGTAGGAGCGGAAAAAATGTATAAAGGTTTTCAATGAAATCGAAGAAAAGTAAAATATCTTATTTTAAGTGAAGTTATTCTCGTTGATATTTTTGGTGTTATACATACAAAAACTCTTCTATTGTGTTTTAAAAAAGATTATTGAATGAAGCAATGTCACGACAACTTTTCTCATGAATCGCTCACATCTAAAAGTGCTCTTAAAAGTTTTTTACGTTGTGCCGAAGGTAAATGTAAAGCAATTGCTTATTGATTGACTGTAAATAGAATCCTATTTTAATTGTTCGAGTTACAACTAGCTCGCTCGATGACAATAACAGTAACAACTTGCATGTAGTGCAGTGCAAGTAGTACAACACATAACTTGTGGTGTGGGCAGCATTCAATTTTAAAAATGTGGTAGGTACAATTTAAAATTATTGTTGTAGATTTTGATACCAACTTTCTTAGTGGTAGGTATTGCACCTATATCTCAGCTGGAAGTCAAATTCTAAGCTTTATATTTATATCTCAAAATATAAAGCATTTGTCACAGCTACAAATGCAACCAGTCATTGAGTTTATATGGGGACTCAACTGGTAGTAGCAAATACTACAAAGTCAGACCAAAGACTTAAACCTAGTACCACGGGGAGCAGTTAGCCCTTGGATTTAACTCCAATCTGCTCATTTTGTTTGGCCCTTTGGGGAGATTCGTGGTGGCTGTGGTTTACACCTAAATGAAGTAAGGGCATTTTGTCCAATGTGGAGTCGCACTGCGGCCACGTGCCGGACCCAAAGTACGGCAGAGGTTTTAGATGGGCCTCGAACCCGACCAAGGTGACTAGGATCTCCATATCCACCCGAACCAATCGGAACCAAGGATGAAATGCAAAATGCATTTATGTTTTGGGGCGCTGATCAACGTATTGTATTGATCTATGTGCTTCTAGCAATAGAAAGCACCGTGGAGTTTAGCCTTCGTAGACAGGTATTCACGTAAAAACACATTGACACTCTATACCTAAATATGGTAATTTAAAAATAGTTTAAAACCCAAAATATCCGAATGTGCATACCCTAAGCACTTATTATATAGAAAAAATATTCAACGAAATTACATGTCGACGAAAACATACAATTGTTTATAATACGAATAGTTCATTTTCAAAACACCCGCCTTTTTACTTGAGACTCTGAAACACCTTGCTCTTAAAGCTGGTCTGTATTAAAATTTTTTGCCTTTCAAGAGGTCAGCGTCCGCTTGGAAAAAAAATAACTAGATAAAACATTTGAATTGCTGTGTCTTATGATATAATGTTTTTTTTTTTATAATATGGAAGGTCACAAGAATATCGTTAAACAATAATTTTCAATAAAAATATTGTAAAAATTTAATAATTACACTTATTTTCTTTTGGAGCGTAAAAACTCTAGTGATATTCGATAATGATTTTCTTTTTATTTTATTTTATGAAAATATTTATTTAATTAACAAAAATTCACAATAGCGGTATACGGCAGACATTTCACTTTATTTTGATATAAAATATAATGGATATTAATAAAAAAATAAAAATAAAAAACTTGGGCGCTTGAAGGGTAGAAATGTACCTAGTATGGCTACTAGTCTAAATATATCCCACTGCCACACCCACAAAATGGCGAAAACTGAAAACCTATAAAGTGTCATAACTGAGCCATAAATGAAGATATTAAAGTGAAATTTGGCACAAAGGATCGCAKTAGGGAGGGGCATATTTGGACGTAATTTTTTTGAAAAAGTGGGCGTGGCCCCGCCCCCTACTAAGTTTTTTGTACATATCTCGAAAACTACTATAGCTATGTCAACCAAACTGTACAAAGTCATTTCTTTGAGGCATTTCGATATACAGTTCAAAAATGGAAGAAATCGGACAATAACCACGCCCATCTCCCATACAAAGGTTATGTTGAAAATCACTAAAAGTGCGTTAACCGACTAACAAAAAAGTCAGAAACACTAAATTTTACATAAGAAATGGCAGAAGAAAGCTGCAGCCAAGCTATTTTTAAAAATTGAAAATGGGCTTGGCGTCGTCCACTTATGGACCAAAGACCACACCTCAGGAACTACTCAACCGATTTCAATGAAATTCGGTATATAATATTTCCTTGACACCCTGATGAAAATTGTCGTGATCGGACTATAACTTTTCAAGGTCCTGTGCACAACCTAACCTAACCTAATTCTTCACCGGAAATATCGGTAACTCAATACAGTTAAAATAAATGAAAATACAATTCAATACTCAAAGTACACAAATTGATCTAATCTAATTAATTTTACAGCAAAATAAAAAAATATGTAAATGACGGATAATGAAATCTCGATTCTCACTTTATCATGCGAGAATATAAAATGTTCGGTGACACCCAAACTTAGCCTTCCTTACTTGTTTTAATTACGGTCAGTTGGAGTGCGGGGCCCCCGATACATGGGCCCTTAGCATTTGCTACTCTTGCTACGTGGCTAATACGGTACTGCGAAAAATCCACTTTTAACAATTCCTATATGTCCAAGGTACCCAGATGATATTCACTGAGTTACTAGCGTAATGTGACTTTGTATTGGCACTGTGGATGGCCCTTATTACCGCTTGGCTCTCAACTAGAATGTTTACTAGTTTGCTAGTTAAAGCAGAAGCTTTGGCACCTTCTCTTATGCCCACAATTTCTGCCTTAAATATGGAGTTGTAGTAGTATAATTTGAAGCTGTGTATGAATTACTATTGAAGAAGCCCGCTCCTATTCTTGTTTCACCCTTTGATCCGTCGGTGAGTATGGATCATTAGCCCTAAAATATTTATATTAAACTCACTCTAACTATCTCACTATGCTCATCATACTGGTATCAGTGATGGGGAAAGGTTAATGATGATCGATTTGACCTTTTGATCAAATAGAAGCGAAATTTCCTATATTGGGTACATGATGAAAAATGTATCCGGAGGTGCGAAAAATATTATGTTTCAATATGGATAAGAAAAGTGCGCACTTTATTTAATTGAAGCAATTTACATTATTCATTATTTTCTTCGAAAAGGGGAAATTAATACTTGAAGTTCTAGTTTATGTAGTAGGAATATATAAAAATGAGTCGGCGATATAAAGTTCCCTTTGTCCAGACCGGGCCTTCTTTCCTTCTGTTATTTACAATTGAGTTATGTCCAGTTCTGTAAAACTTTATATACCAGTATGTGTAGAAATGAAACAAATCAGTTATTAGATACTTATTGGACTTTCCTTTTAATATGCGTAACAAAAGTTATTGTACAAATATTTATAATTGGGCTTTGCGCAGTGAAACGGTTGAAGGCAATCCAATTAGTAATGCGCGAGTTATTCGGAAACCAAAGCTAATTTTCAACAATTTTCGGAGCATAGGTCAGGCAATATACATACAAACATATGTTGATACAATTAATACGTACAAATATATAATACATACATATATGTATGCCACACATTATTGGCGTTCGTTGATAAGCATTAAATAACTTTTCCTCGGAAATGCATGCTCTTTTACAATCTGAGTAATGCCTACTTCTACTACACATATTTGTTTGTTTGTATGTATGCACACACAGATGAATGCCAAGCCTTTATGCATATGTCATTAGTGTTCCAATCCACATGCATACAGTCATCTCACATGCATTGACACTTGTACACATTTGAATTTATTCCCGTGGGGCATATTTGTTATAACGTACTTATTTATGTATGTGTGCGGATTGCGACATATGTGTAAGAGATTTTTCATATGTGAACCGTGTAGATGTCGCCTTTATAGAATAAATTAAAGATTATCATTTTTTTAATCATCGATAAGACAAATGAGATAATTGCGACTGAAAATAAACAATTTATTAGTTCTGAGGAAGCAAAATAATAAATTTAATTGTTTTTGACCCAAAGGGTACCCTCTCATAAATTCTAAACAAACGAACTGAGAATTTCTTTGTCCTTAAAGTTCTGTATACCGTCATCGGCATATGTATATATGCATATTTAAAAAAAATNTATACTATGTATGTATATAGTTAAAAGTCAGAACCCCCACTATGAGACTTGCCACAGCGACAGGATTCACACACGAAGATTTTATTACTCATTATCGGAAACKTTTATTTTGGTGTTGCTTTTAATTTAAATCCACAATAAATATTTACTATTTCCTAAAATAGAAGTTTTTTACAGTAGCTGCTTAGGTCGGTACACCTGAGTAGTGGCTTGCGATTTTTTCAATGGATAAATATAATGAAGAAGAAATTGTCTCAAATCTTGTATTTATAACCAAATTTCGTACGCGGAATGGTTACGAATGTTGAAAAGGGCTCACGGTGATTCAGTTTTATCAAAAACACAAGCCCACGAGTGGTACAAACCTTTCAAAGACGGTCGAGAAGTCATTGACGCCTCGTTCTTGAAAACTCTAGCGAGTCCGTTCGAATGTTTTTGTTGAATATTTTGGTATGAAATACGTTCTTGCTCGACTAGCTGAATATTTTTTCAAAAATAACAGTGCCGTAAAGAGGTCTTTGTGCCGATCAGACATCAGTTTATGATACAAACTGAAATTGCCGGTCCGTGGAACCCGTTTTCATTTGATTGAAGAGATAAAACAAAATTCGCGGAATGAGCTGATGGCCAAAATCGGAAAAATCGTTGGCAAAAGTATATCTGGTTTGGATAATGACAAAATAAATATTGATGAATAATTAAATATTTCGCGTTACTTTTTTGCCACAATGTATTGTACATATTCTTTTGAAACCGAATGCTATTGCAACTCTGGAAAAAATTCCAAATTAACAAAAAAAGCCAAACAGCGTAATAACGAACAAGTAGATTAAGAACACAAAACGTATTGTCCGAGAAAAAGGACCTTTGTCCTTTCGTCTTTCCCAAACTTAAATAAAGGAAGCTTTATATTTGACAACTTTCTTGCTACTATTGAAAAATAAAATAGGTTGTTGGGATTAAAATTTTCACTATTTAAGTATTATACTATACTTATACTACGTCAGTGGCTTCGAATTACGCCAAGAAAGCGTTTTGTTTTTGAAGCGATCCCTGTTCTTATCAAACTCACCACTGAAACTTGCGAATCTGATCATATTTTTTTAGAGAGTTGTATCATTATCATAAACGGGGTTACACCTATAAAGTATTTTCAAGATTTGTACAAAAAGTACCGCGAGTTTTGAGTTTTGGCGAGATGCCTGTTGTCGATTTTCGATTGTTTTGTTGCTTTATGTAGGCTCTCAGACCCACTTACGCTCCAAGGTCGGCCACTTTAAATGTTTAGTAAATTTTTGACAGCTGTTTTGCTTGAATGTGTTTTAGCCTCATCTTGGTTTTTGCTTATTTCGAAAAATTTATCAAAGAATCTGAATACAATTGTGTATGAAAAACAACATTAATTGCCCGGATGCAACCCAAATGTTGACTGTGGTATATAGTGAAGCTACCTTGGACCAAAGCAACGTTTATCGGTGGTACAAAATGTTTTCAGAGGGACAAAAAGATGTGTTTTTTTTTACTTTTGTGCCTGTTCATGCATTTTCATTTGTGCGCGAATATTTGGACAACAGTTATTCTTAAGCCCTGACCTCCTGTGACTTTTTTAGTTCACAAAACTGAAGGGATTCATAAAAGGACAACGCCACTCTACGATTGAGAAGATAAAAACTACATCGAAGGAGGAGATAAATAAGTTGACAAAAAAATACTTTTTAAGAGCTTTGAGGCAAGGAAAAAACGCTTACAGAAGTGCAATATATCTAGGAGTGATTGCGTTAAAGTGGACAAATTAGATATTCATAAATAAATATACATATCCAAACAGTCATAATTGTTTAGAAAGCGAAAAGCGCAACACTTCAAGAGACAAAACTGGTAAAGTGCAAGTTGTCAAAGTATTAAGAGAGCAAAAAATCTACTTTGGATTACAATCGTAACGAATGCAATTTTTTAACACCATTTCATTCATCATCATCATACCATGTCGGACGGAATATACGAATCAGAAATGCGGATGAATTAAAACCAATCAACATCACTGATGGGAGAAATATCGGTGAAAATGTCGGAAACTTTTTTACGTGACTTACTTATTCGCGGGAAGCCGCTCGTATGACTTTTTTCTTCAACAATTTGTCTTTAATGGCATCCATTAATTGGTGTTGCAGAGGTTGCTTGTAAGAACTAAAACAAAAAAGACTTGAACATACCACAAAAGAGTAAATTACATAAAACCACTTTGTTCAATGTCCCTAATGATATTTGACCGTTCTGATACAATTCTAGCGTGAAATACGGGTGCTTCATAACACAGTCACTGAGATGGTTCACAACCATGCATCAGTATTGGGTCAAAAATAGGATTAAAACATTCAACGAAGATGCCACTTGGATGGCACTTTACAAACAATCAGGCAACTTTTTGCGAATAATTGTCCATGCTACATCAGCAGATGCCACAAGTAACCTGACTGTATGCATATGTGTAAACACAAAAACTGGATAATGATAAAATTGTATAGATAGTCTGCAACTTAGCCCGGACCACAACTAAATACTCTCTATTGCATAAACGTAGGTTTTCTTTTATATTTCGGGAATCGAAAACAAAAACACATCGAAAATCGCTTTATGTTTTTCAAAATATTCACCAATTGTCAAATCACTTTTGCCGCTCTGATAGAGATTTTGAATGCTACAACCACCTTTTCAAAAATAAGTCATTCGATGCCAGGTCAGGACTATACGGGTGAATCATGAAATCGATATTTTGATTGCTCAAAAATGCAGTTGCTTCAGCAGATCTGTGAGAGCTAGCATTGTCGTGGTGAAGAGGGATCTGTCATCGGCTTTTGTTTTTCCTGATCGGGATCATACGCGCCAATCTACGATTCATCACCTTTCATGATGTCAAAAACGTGTTTCAAAGGACCGCTATCGTATTATATTAACATGTCTCTCGACCAATCGACAGTAGCCTTTTTTAGTGATTGACAAATTGTGTGGCAGCCAAGTAAAACAAATTTTTAATCTCAAATATTCCTGCAATATTGAAGGTACTATAGTCCCACAATGCCCATAGTTGTCTCAATTTCACAATAATTCACGATTTAGCAATATCAGTACACGATCTAGCAATATCAACTGACAACTGATTTTGGACAACATTCCCGAAATTCGTCTTGGAATGATCAACGACTTTAATTGAATTCACCATAGCATCGATGAACACTGATCCTTGATCCTTTTTGATCATCGTCAAAAATTGAATTAAATTTATCTATGCACTCTTGATGAATAAATAAAAATCGAAAATTGCAAAAAATAATCGCACGAAAATGTGCGCGATTTAATTTTATTTCGTGGTTAAGAAGAATATTTTAAGTTACTGTAAACAACACAAAATATTCTGAGTATGCATACAATCTAAAATATCAAACTCTATAATATAGATCCAGATTGCAACACTAGTGTTGCCAAATCGCGAAATATAACAAGATAACCTACAGGTACACTGGAGTGACTATTTGAGTTAATGGAGCCACGGCCGGGGGTCAGTTCGTCTGTATATAAGCGGCAAGTCCCTTAATTTCTGAGATATAAACTCGAAATTTTTGGCTTATACCTTATTACATATTAAGTAACCTTAATTCGACCTGAAAGTTATGTATATCAATCAACGTTGATAGAAAGCACGAGCCAAATGTTTTCCGTTGTAGTAAGGATACTGCTAAAGTTAATTTACATTTATTATGTGATGCAAAGTAATGTCAATGTATTGACTTTGATCATTTCTAGGGATTTTATCATTGCGATATTTATAGTAACTGCTAGTGTCCGAAATATTCCAGATTCTCTATCCATCTCCTATAATCGTTGAAGAGTCCCTGGGAATCATAATACCATCAACAGAAAATATACGTTTACTATAACTTTCACTGAATCGGCTCCACGAATTTAAACGAAATCGTTTTAATTACATTTCCCATCCCTGGCAATGCAATCTTTTCGAGTGCCGGTTATGTTAAAAGAAAAATATACTGATAACAACAAATCTTTGTGCAATAATATTCAATATTTAAGCATTTATATTCCTCAAATCTGAAGACGAGTATGGCAAATTTCGATACCGAGATCAGTAAGCTCATGCTTACTTGGATTCAGAAGTTCGTATCTGAATGCAAGTAATGGCGTCAACTTTTCATAGTTGGGCCACAAGTGCACACATACACACAAGCATTACAGAATATGCAGTTATCTCAGTTCTCTTAACGAGTATTACATTTCACTCAAAAATGGCTACAAATCAAAATATGGATATCTGGACTGTTGTTGTTGTGGTTGTTACAACTGCAATTGTATATGAGCCTTGGTTTCTGGTCTCTGGCATCCACTTGCCGTGTGCATTTTTAAAACGAGAATTTATTGACCATTATTCAGAAATGCAGCAGCGCTCAGTCGTCCATATCGCTGGCATACGAATATATCGTAACGGTCATAAATGACAAACGATAAGCAGGCGAATCGGCATTCGAATCATTGATGCGGAGAATACACTTTTCTATTCACAGCTATCTACAGCAAGCACATATGTATGTATTTATGTACAAGTACAGTACAGTTCATGCCAATGGAAATCAAGCCCAAAACGAATTTTAGTTTTTATAAAATATCTTCATAGGGGAAAAACACTATGTTTGCAAGTGTTTGTGTCAGTATATTTAAAAAAAAAAACAGTTTCACATTAGGGACGCTGCGATAGTCTATACCTATTTACGTTATTGGATAATGGATAATGATTTCCGTTGATGAAAAACTTTAAAGTATCAGAATTGCCCATCATATATTATAAGAGTGCTCTTTCCTGAAATGCAATCAGTCTTACAATTTCCAATTAGTTGTCCAACTAATAATAGGCCTTGCTATACATAGTTGTAATAACTTACCAACTAGAAAATACAACATATTGAAGCACTAGTTCTGGAGGAAACGTTACAGTGGTCTGGCCGTTTGGAACCACAGTGCAAATTTGATGAATATGATTAAAATTCCAAATTAGCTTAAGAGTGGTGATTTAACAAGCAGTTTTTTTTAATACGCACGTTCATATGCAGTATTTTATTACACGACTACGCTAAGATCCCTAAGAAGCTTTTCGGATGCTCACATTGTCATACAAATATTTACAACATTTTGATTTGGCAACAAAAATATTTCTAAATCGATATACCTAACATAAAAGAGAACTTGTTAGTATTAACTGCATACAAATGGATTATGCCGATTAATGATTGAATGACCGAAAGGCTTTTTGATTTCGGCCCAAATGGGTATCATTAGATTTGTAATACTGAATCGCTAACATTTATGGTTAAGAGCAGCGGCATGCATATATGCTTACAAATACATATGAACACAGAGATGCATTGTTTCTTCTATTGTTTATTATTCCTTCAGTATTGAAATGCACTATAAATCACTAAATGATTTCTTAAAGATGCCTGCGTGATTGTTAACATAAATTTGCGAAATTTGCCATTAAAACTGCACAATTAATGTTTTCAATGTGATTAATTCATTCTATGTACTTTCCTTAGTATATTTATCTAACATATTTTCTTAACTCTTTGACCGATGACGTTAGAACAAAAGAAATTATTGGACAAGGCATATGTTCAAACAGGAATTGGCTATCGTAGAGCCTTCTCGGCTTAAAGCAATGGATGTTAGCGGAACACCTCAGATCTTGGAACAACACTACCACACAACTACTTTGGAGTGGTGTAGATAACGCAGGTGTTGGAAGTATAAGTCTTTTAATTAATCTTGTAATCAACAGAATGCAAAGTATGCTGTGAAAGTTAAAGTTGGAGCATTATCTCTACGAAAGCCCAGCCTACAGCAGGCTCAGAGTGAGAGTGCAAGGCTCCAAAGAGAGGATGCTTGCGTACTTTCCTCCTCTCCGTTCAACCAACAAACAATCTGCACTCAATCAATTGAATACCTTCGAGATTATATATCGTTTTAGGAGCACTATCTGGAATAGTTGACTTATACAAAGTGTTCTATTTTTTCTAGATATTTGTTATATTCTCTATGATTATTATAAGCTTAAGGCACACCCTTCAGGTAAGCTATCAAAATGTTGATCCCGAACTTGCGATATCTAATCAACGGTCTGTTGAATCGGCGCCGGGTCAAGGTACGCATGATATTGACAACCTCTGCAAAGAGTAGAATAAATGTATAATTAGTTTTGTGCCAATAAAATGTTGATACTTTCCTAATAGTTCTCGCTGTCTTTTTGCCGATACTCTAAGCTTCGATTATAAAAAAAATTAAGTTGGTTCCTTCCGAAAATACACTAAAAGCGTGAAAGGGCATACATAAATATGCCTCTGCGCCGAAGTACGTGGGCGAAATCATAATACGAATGTCAGCATAAAACCAAAATGGCAAGCTGCTTACTTCAAGAGCTCGGTGGTACGTTAACTGCAATAAAGTTTAGTTCACAACCCTCATCGCAATTGGGGATTCGAGTGCCAAAAGTGTGTGATAAAAAGTAATTTTGTTTGTAAAGTAAATAAAAATGCGAAACCCTTTCGTGCGTAACCTCGTATGTGTTATGCATTTTTTTACACGTCTTAGGCGTTACATTTACATTCTATTTATTTGGCTCACTTGATGCTTTTGGGACGTATAACCGCCATATATTTTGGGACCAATAAAATAAAAGTTCAAGCAGAAAAGTGCCATTTCTAGGCAAATAATAATCAAAGAATCAAATTGACTCTTAAAACCGCAAAATCAGCAGGAAATTTACATATCAATAAACCATTTGAAGGAAATTGGCTTTTACTTTCCTTTCGTTTAAGTTCAGATCATTCCTTCGGCACACGAATATTCTTAAAAAGAATACATATGTAGACGCCTAGGAGTCTTTATGCAGTTGACAGTGGTGATTGTGAGGTGGCAATTCATTTGAAAAAGGCAATTTCAGAAAAATTACTTTTATTTATTAGGTGTTTTGTGCTGGCAAATAAATATCACATTTCAAATTTAACAGTTTAAGTGCTTGCGAATGAGTTCATTTATTGTTATTTAAACAGTCATTCTATGAGACGGGTAATTAATAAACGCACTCAACATTCTGGAATATTTATTTGACTCTGCCAAGATTCCTTCTAATGCATCCGCTCTTGATTAGCATTATTCGTATTGAAAAGGGAAAATAAGTGAAAAAATAGTATGGTTGGAACATTTTTTCGCGGTGATCTAGTTACCTAACCTCAAAACTGACTTTAGGAATTGCAGAGCCAATGTTTATTCTGTTTTCTGTTTGTTTCGTTTTCCGTCAATTATTGCTAGAATGTTGGCGTAGTTGCTATTATGCTTAAACTGTTGTCAGAAATAATTGGGTCACTCACCGTAAATTTATTTAAAAAGTAAATATCGAAATAAAGCATATCAAAAATTTATTTTTATAAATATATACGTTAGTTTAGGTTACTCGCATACTGGGCAGCTGTGACACAAGACATTGACCTACTGGTCCTTAGTAATGCCAGTTAGAGAGAGGTTCCAGTTAATTTGAGGGGAAGCCCGTTGAACTGCGAATATCCTATATCTAAGTAGATATCTCAGACGAGTTCTAGATAATGCTGAACAGAAACATCGAAAGTGTTACCAACTTTCTGCTTTTATCGCCATCCGGCTCGCATTTGATGCCAGTACGTTGTGATCAAAAATTTTTGGAATTAGTTTTTATAATCTTGCAATATCTTTCTACAAAGTCTGATAGTTTTGTTAACCAACATTTTTAAAATCTTTTTAATTTCCCGTTAAAAAGTAAGTAATTAAAATCAAGAAAAGGCGTTAACTTTAATAGCAATACAAATTAAGTCCACGTATACTTTACCTAGGTACATGTAGGTGCATTGAGAAATGTATCTCCTAAACACTTTTTGAAAATTTAAATTGTATTTAAACGAATAGTGGCATTACCATATATAAATATTTTTTTATTATCATAATTTTAATTAACTTCTACGTTAACAACTAAAAGTTTCAGTAATTTCCCGGAAAAAGTATGACTCTTCTTTTTTTTATCTGTATACTTGATATGAAGAAATGCAAGCATATACATATATCAAGTAAAGTCACTCGAATGATTCAAACTCTTGAATATCAGTTTTAGGCGCACATTTTATTAAAATAACTCTTACTTTGGCCGATATTTGTGGTAGTTCGAAAATCTCTATATGCTATTATATAGACATGATGTTTTACAAAGTAAACAGGACTTAAAAAAAATAAAACCGAACAAAAGGGTTTTTCAGAAAATCAATTTATTTTATTCAAAACAGTCTCCTTCTCCTTCGATGCAGCTTTTTGCACGGTCCTGAAGCATGTCGAACAAGTGCTTTATCTCGTTTGCCGGTATTGCCGGCAGTAAGCCGGTGCAATCCTTTTGAATGGCCTGTACGTCTGCATAATGCTTTCCCTTCATGAGCAAATGCATTTTTCCGAAAAGGAAAAAGTCGCACCGTGCCTTATCAGGTGAATATGGGGAGTGGTTAATTTGTAAGCCCAAATGCTCGGTCAAAATGCGATAAATCGATGTTTTGGAGATGTTCAATTCCATTTCCAAGAATTTCAATGATGATTTCGGCTGATTTTTGATGAATTCTCGCTTAGCTTCGATGGAATTTCCGGTGATCACGGGTTTTGATTGGACCACATGTTGATTTATGGCCTCACAACCACTTTGAAAACGTTGAAACCACTCGTGCACTCTGCTAAGGGAAAGACAATCATCGCCATGAACTTGTTTCATCAATTGAAATGTTTCGGTAAAAGTTTTACTAATTTTAAAACAAAATTTAATGTCAGCCCTTTGTTCGAAGCGCTTTTTTGCACCGATAACTTCACTTCCAATCTATGAAATCTCACTGGAAAATCGATGAAAATAGCAGATTATAAAGCACCAGTCGGCATATAGATGGCGCCACCAGAGTGCACTAGATTCAAAGAGTTTTTCTTGGAACGCGCCTTGTAGGCCGCTAAAGGAAGTATTGATCCGATTCAACCCAAATACATTTCCCAAGAATTTCAATATTATACCTTACAGATTGACAGATATTTTCGGCAAAAAGTCAGCCATACGCACTGGGGTCCACATATTTGGAGGTTCGAATACGAAAATTTTCAATTTATTTATAAATATTATTAAAATATCTTAAGTGCACTTTTTCTGAAAAGTTATATCCGATTATATTGCTTCCTTATTTGTATGCTGGAGAGTGAAAGTATCAGATGGACCTTAAAATTTTATAAAGCAGCCTGATTTCGCCTTTTTCGCACTAATATGTAGAAATGTCAGAGCAATTAATATAGAAACTTTGGTTGAAATCGGTCGAGTAGATCCTGCATTATGAAATTTCTTCTAAATGATTCGAAATCCAATCTTGACCCCGGTTCCTATAAAGCTCTCTTTCGTCATCCTCTGTGTAAAATTTAATGTCTTTGATACATTTAGTTTATGCTAGTTTTAACAAACCCGAGGAATGGAGAGTAGACGTGGGTATTATCCGATTTCACACATTTTCACGCTACCTCAGTGATAGGGGTGTCAAAATGATTTGCGCTGTCCATGTTTGGATGATCGGGCGAGGGCAGGGTCCGACTATTTTTTCAAAATTTTTAGCCTACAGATGCGATAGCCTCGTTGCTACTGCGATCCCTTGTACCAAATCACAGTACAGGTATACTACTTAATTGAGTGTTTAGTAATGACAAGTTTCATTTGAAGGCGCTTTGCAGGTGTGGCATTGGTCCGATTACGCCAATTTACGAACTGGTCCTCCATTCTTTGCCAGGGAACACATGAACCAAGTGTCTTTACGATATCTCAATTATCGCTTGAATAGGCGGACGGACGAGCTGATAGACATCCGCATTTCAACTCGTCTCGTCATGACGATGGAGTTATATATATGCATATAACTCCATATCTATCTCGGTTAGTTTTGGGTGATACAAACAAACGTTGGGTCCGCCTTACTCTATAGCAACATTTTGCAAGAGTATAAATATATATTCTCAAGTTATCAGGAATTCTAATCCCTAACGCCCGTCTTTAATTTGGCTATTAAGCATACACAATGATAGGAGCACTTGACTTTTATAAAAATATGAGCGTTGTTGTAATTATAATTTCGATAATTATGGTTTTTGGGATTTTAGTAGAAGTTAATGTGATTAGTCCTTGATTTTCCCTCATCATATCAATAAATATAATTACTTGTCTATATTGACAATATTCCGTATACGCCAGTCAGTTGTAATGATGGCATATTTGACAAAAGTGTGATCGATGGAATGTAATTAAAAGCCGACACCCACAACATACAACAATTATGGGTTTCATTACTACAAAAAGAACGTTGTACCTTTTGTCTCTTCTTTTCAGTATGCGGGGTATCAGATTTTAGTGGGAAGATAAATATCATTACTTTACTGTGATTATTGTTACTTCTATTGTTGTTGATGTTGTTGGTTGCACCGTTACGTGGGCTGTCAACTGTCAACACGGTTGCAATTTTATGTCAAATTGCCAAGTGTAAAATAGTGCTCACACCACACACTCTTGCGCACCCTCCTGTTGTTTCTCCCTCTTATCAAGCAATCCTTCCACCAGCAGTTACACACAGATTCTGAAATTTGGATATTTTTGGACAACGCCATGTCGGTTTGCATCTCATGCTTTGCACATTGGAAAGATAAGATAACTTATTGTAGTTAATGTTAGAAACTATGTTCTACCCGCTACCCGCTGCTGATGCAGACGATAAGAATATTATATGATAAGAAACTTCAAATCGGGGAATGGGCGACCAAAAGCGCATCGAGTTACCAACTCAACCCTCTTCGCGCTACTGACGTTTTGTTTACACTCGCATCTATTGTCAAATAATTAAATGTCGATTTCGCGTATATACAAGTCAGACGTCTGAGCGGCGGCAGAGCTTTTAGTAAGCGGCACGTGCACAGCGGCTGGCATTAGCGTTAAGACTTAATTTAAGTATATTATCGGTAAACAAATCTCTTCCCGGCACTCTTGTGCACACGCTCACCCCATTCGGGCACGCAAGTGTTGCCATTAAACAATTTTATTTGTAGCAAGATTCGTGCTTTTCACATTGTATAACTATGGATATTGTGTTTTGATATATATTGTATATACATACATACATGCCTATAAACATCCATTAATAATTGATGATTGCCTTATAAGAGTAGAAGATTCATATTCCGATTTCCCTCATTCGACATTCGACAGCTGTGCAGAATACCTTAAATTCTCCAAAACGTTTAAATAAAACACTTCATCGAATTATGGTTTGGTACATGATGTACTATTTGTCAAATCTTGGAAAAGACTCGTGAAAAGAGTTTCGACACCCACCATCTCATTTCAAAACTGTTTTTGACAGCACGAAAAGGAGCTGCTTAATACCGCTATGCCTGAATTTCGTACGCTACACTGGGCAAGTCAAGTCGTCCGAATGGATGAAAACACTTCATCTCTAAGAATATATAAGGCAGTACCCGCCGGGGGAAGCAAAGGAAGAATAATCCACTCTCCACTCCGTTGGAAAGACCAGATGGAGAAGGAGCGAAGCGGAAGAACAACTGGCGGGCTGTTGTAAACTCGACTATAACGACTATAATAAAGAAGAAGAAGATTTGATCGGTTCAAGTTGAAGTTTTATGAATAACTAGAGGACCCGTCCACGCTTCACTGTAGCTGACACATAGATAATACTACTACTACCATCTATATGATTTCTATTAGTGTTGTGAAGCAACTTGTGTTCGTTTACAAAAAAACGGATCATAAAAGATTTCGTGTGTTGATAAAGCATTGCTTTTTGGGAGAAAATACTGTTGGGCTCAGGGAAATCCTGCGTTGAAAAGATATTTGCTAAGCTGGAAACAGACGAAATGAGCACCCAGGACCATGATGCTCTAAAGAGGCGAAAGCTCTGTGAAAAGTGGGTGCCTTGCATGTTCATAATCCAACCAAAACAGCGAATAACTGATTCTGAGAAGTGTTTGAGTGCTCTTTAATCGTAATAAACCCGATTTTTTGCGGCGGTGTGTGAGAGTCGAACATTGCATCATTTCCCACCGGAGCACATGATGAACCGGTTCTCAGGCGTGAAAAGGCGAAAAAGTCGACTGGAAAGGTTATGATATTAGTCTTTTGGGATGCACGTGGTAAAGATCAGTTTGAAACTGTACGCATATACCGTTCCGTTTTACTTATTTCTTTCTATTTTTGAATTAAATTGTGAACAAATGCTTATGATTTGAAATATAATTTTTGTATTTATGAGCTGAATTAAATTTTAACATAAAGAAATGAAAAGTATCTTATGCATTTGCCCTGGTTCTAAGCTACCTCTCCACAAATTTTCAGCCAAATCGGTTCAGCCGTTCCTGCGATTTTTCATGAAACTGACCAGCTTTTGTTGGTCGTATTCCAACAGAATTTTATGCCACTCTTCCAGTACTGCTGCTTTTAAGGCGGCGCGGTTTTGGGCTGCCTTTTTGCCACTTTTTTCTTCAGATAAAACCACAAATTTTGGATGGGGTTCATGTTGGGGCTCTGAGGAGGTGTACGAGTATCTAAGACCTTTTGGTAATTATAAAGGAGCCATGTGCGCACAGTGACAGCGCTCCTAAGGGCTTACGCCATACTCAGCATTATTTTGGTTTCGTCATCCCAATAGTTGTCCGGCTTGATGCTCATATTGACAACAAAAGTTAAGCGCTTTTCAACATTTAATTTCGAAAGCAGCGGCTTCTTGTGCGCAACCCTTGAGGAGTATTTGTTTCGCAGAATTAGTTGGCGGACGGTTCAAAATGAAACTCTTCTTCCAACTCCTTGGCAAAGGTTATGGTCGAAATTTGGGGGTTTTGACGGACTTTACGCATGATTAGGCGGTCTGCCCGCTCGTCAATCTTCTTCTTTCGACCACTTCCACTTTCCTTCCAGTCTGTCTTCATTTTCGGCTCGATGTAAAAGATTATAAATTGTTTTTCGCGATACACGAAACATCTCCACTAGCTCAAGTAGAGATTTTCCAATTTGGTGGTTATAATAAATCAATTGTGTAACGTCAAAAGTCAATCTAGCTCCAGGCATGTTAAATAATTTTTATACTCTCGCAATAAAGTTGCTAAAGAGAGTATAATAGTTTCGTTCACATAACGGTTGTTTGTTAGTCCTAAAACTAAAGGAGTTGGATATAGGGTTATATATACCAAAGTGATCAGGGTGACAAGTAGAGTTGAAATCCGGATGTCTGTCTGTCCGTCCGTCCGTCTGTCCGTCTGTCCATCCGTCCGTGCAAGCTGTAACTTGAGTAAAAATTGAGACATCATCATGAAACATGGTACACGTATTTCTTGGCTCCATAAGAAGGTTAAGTTCGAAGATGGGCAAAATCGGCCCACTGCCACGCCCACAAAATGGCGGAAACCGAAAACCTATAAAGTKTCATAACTRAGCCRTAAATAAAGATATTAAARTGAAATTTGGCAMAAAGGATCGCATTAGGGAGGGGCATATTTGGACGTAATTTTTTGGAAAAGTGGGCGTGGCCCCGCCCCCTACTAACTTTTTTGTACATACCTCGAAAATTACTATAGCTATGTCAACCAAACTGTACAGAGTCGTTTCTTTTAGACATTTCCATATACAGTTTAATTGGAAGTAATCGGATAATAACCACGCCCACCTCCCATACAAAGGTTATGTTGAAAATCACTAAAATTGCATTAACCCACTAACAATAAACCTCAGAAACACTAACTTTTACGAAAGAACTTTTACAGAAGGAAGCTGCAGCCAGGTTTTTTTTATTGTAAATGGGCTTGGCGTCGCCCACTTATGGACCAAAAACCATGTCTCAGGAACTACTCGGCCGATTTCAATGAAATTCGGTACATAATATTTTCTTAACACCCTGATGACATGTATGGGTGAAATCGGTTCACCACAACGCCTGAAATCTCGATTATCAGTTTATCATGCGAGAGTATAAAATGTTCGGTGACACCCGAACTTAGCCCTTCCTTACTTGTTTTAAAATTAACTTTTTTACACGTGTGCAGAAAGATTTCGCAATTAAATAAAAAGGAAAGCAAACCGCACGTCGTGCAGAAGCATAGATAACGGTAAAGTACCGTTTTTTCTTCAAATAGAACAAAACAGAATCGAAGACTAAAGTGTGCAAAGAGTTTCTTGACACTGTCAAAAATGTGTAAACTTATATTTTGTTGTTTTAAAATTTTCCCTCTCATTGCATTGTTTTTATTTTTGTGCATACTAACTTAAAATTTGCTAAATAATAGTTTTGCATTAAAAAAATATTGAAAAAAACAAACTAAAGGCGTTATTTTTGCATGCAAAATCAAAAAATATATTTTTGTTTCGGTGTGTAAAGAGTATCTTGACATACTGTATATAGATGCGAGGCTTTTTCTATTGTTTTTGGTATTTTTTTTTTTTTTTTGGGAAGAAATGAAATTCTCAGATGATTTCTACAAACTTGAATTTTGAGCAAATGCTTATGATTTGAAATATAATTTTTGTATTTATGAGTTGTATTGGATTCTAACATAAATAAATGAAAAGTATACTATGTCCCTATGTCCTTACGCCGTTGCCCTGGTTCTAAACTATCTCCCCACCAATTTTCAGCCAAATCGGTTCAGCCGTTCTTTAGTTATAAATGGTGTAACTAACAACAACTTTCATTTATATATATAGATAATATTATTATTATATATATCACAATTAATCAACAAATAGTTAACCTTTATGAAATATTTAAATTTCGAGACATTTAATCAGACTTTGTGCCAGCATGAATTTGAATGTTAACGTCAAAATGTGTCCTGAGGTAGACACCGATACCACCGTAACCACCAACATTGATTGAACTAAAATAATTTTTAAGAGTAATAAAAGACCATGTTCTCCAATTGTAATAGAGATCAAGCAGAAAATATTCATAGACTAGAACTGTGAACTCTAAGGATACTTCTCCAAAAATCAAGAAATATACTCTTTATAAAATCGTATCGTTTTTAAGATTTCATCAAGCAGCAGTTGGTTAAAGAAAAATATGTTAATGCAATTAAAACAAATCATGTATGATATAAATATTTGTGTACATTGAATAATATTCTATGCCAGGATCCGCTGGCTTATATTTTTTTTGTTAAATTTTCAAATAATTCTCAATGTTACTTTGTATTAATAATTTGTTAAGTGTTAAAGGTAATTGTAAGTTTTCAGCATATCCTTACCATCGAAAAGCCCCTTGTAAATTCAAAACACTATTCGGGGGAGACGTAACCCGATGAAGTCGTACATTTATGAGTGGAAATTAAATGCCACAACTTGGTTGAATAATAACATGACTTTATCGACATCCTGACATTTAGAAATCAGAAAGGAACTTTACTCATCTTTGAAAGTAGCTTATATTTAAAATAGTACTTACAATTTTACGCACAACATATGTACGTACATTAAAAAAATCAATTATATCACATTATGAGCTTCAAACACGTATCTCGCTAAACATACCAAGCCGCCTAATTTGGTTAAGGGGTTATACTATATACGGTTAGAAGTTTCAAAAAATTAAGAGAAATCGTAGAGAGGAATATGAAACAAAAAACTCTAAGCCCGTGAGTGCTAAACTTTACGAAAATATACATTGTCTTTGTTCCAAAAAGTGTTTAAATGGAATCGGATATGAAGAAAGGAAAGCTAGTTTTGATTATTTTTTGAATTTAGCAAGTTTCGAAAAAACATAATATGTTTCTGTATGGTTTGATTGGAAAACTATCAAGTCTTAAGTTTTATCTATGTGTATGTATGAGTTCGGAAGTTTCTGTTTGCAAAACTTTTATTTTTTTTTTTTTTGGATACTTTAGCCGTGCCTTAAATTCTGAAAAACCTTAAATGGATGGTATTGGCAAAATGGCTAGTTCCTCTAAAAAAAACAGATGAAGAAAAAATTAAAGTAGTACGAGATCATATTCCGAGTTTTCCAGCATGTGAGAGCCATTACACGTGATCACATCACACTTCAGGTTGAAAGTATCTAAGTGCCGACTTAGATATTCGAAAAATGTATGGGCTATATGCGCAAAAATGTGATGGAAATAATACATCATGTGTAAAGGAGTGGACTTATAGAAAAATATTTAACACTGAGTTCACCCTAAATTTTCATACTCCTAATAAGGACACGTGCAAAAAGTGTGATTCGATAAAACTAAAAATTGAAGCATCCAGTAATGAAGTCGAGAAGTTGCATCTTATGGAAATTTATTCATTTTGCCAAACGATTGCGATTTTGGTTTGATAGAAACTAAAATTAAAAAATCGATTTCTTTATACATCCCTGAGCAATATTATAATTTAATACAATCATGTATGATGAGAAACCCATTTTCGGTAGTACAAATGGATCAAAAAGATTTTATTTCTACAAGACAACTAAAAGAATCAACCAATAATAGAAAGAAAAACATCAATGGAGAAGCTGTGCCTTGGTTAAAAATACAATGGATCAGATTTCTAAAAAATGCCCCATTTAATACTTTTAAAATTTTCTAGAAATTTCGAGTTAAACGAACCATTCCGCCGTATATGTCACGATTTCAATTCTCATTCCAGCACATTTGATCTAACAGATTCACTCTTTACCATTAAAAAAATTATTTTATCTATTCCTAACAAGTAACATTTAAAAATTGTAAACTTTAATCTAATTCTTAGTTTTGGCTATTGAAATTTTTGTTTCTGTAGCTGAGCAGCTTAAGATCGCAACGCTTAAAACTCCCTTGCCTTTTATGACTCGGCTGATTCCGCTCGTTCGCGGATCGCGCCCCTCGCGTCGGTTGGGCGGGGGGAGGGTAATCGTTGGGTATTATTATAAGATGTTTTACAAAACTTCCTTGGATGACAACTCAGAATTCAAAGTATTAAACCTCTCACCTAAAAAAGGAAGATCTAGAATATACGGAAATATTGATTTACTTCCATTATGAATAACCATCAGATCAATATCAAAAGAAAAAAACAGTTTCACAAACACTTTATTTCCATAAATACTAATTAATAATTTACTTAGCCACAATGAAATGAGTTTGAATAAAATGTTAATTACTAATAAAATTGTTTCATTGGTGGTATAAGTCATTTATAAAGTAATTTAGTTAATTTTGAAAGTGGTACAAACATTTAAACCTTTCAAAATCACATTTTCTTTTAAAAATGGCTACAAATTTCACAATCATAATAAACACTTGTTTGGTGGGACCACTTTACTGTCGAAAAATCATAATCCATAATGCAAGAACATTTTTTAATCCTTTAAAATGCAAAACTCTAAATATCTCGAAACAAAAAAATATGACTTATACCACTTTCAAAATCATGGGCATATACATATGTACATATAAGAATACACACAGAAAATTCGTATTATTCCGGAGAATATTTTCAAAGTTATATGCAAATTTGAAGAGGCATTTCAGAGTGCTTGGAAGTGTATTCCAAACTTTAAACGCTTTTTTCTCAAAATGGTGTTTTCAAAGTTGATGACCAACGTTACTCGAAACCGACTAAGCCGATTAGTCTCAAATTTCAACACAAGCTTCTTACATATATTTTTTTAGTGATTAATCGAAGATTTTCTCTCTCCGATAAATATTTTTTATAAACAATTCGAGGCCGAAATTATATTCAAAATTCGATTTTTTTTTTTTTTGAGAAACCGCCATTTTGTAAAAAATTGTATTTTGCTTATTGCTCCAATTAATTACTAGATTTAACATTACTTTAATGAAATCTGCTTTTTTTTTAATTTGTGCGAATTCAGTTCAGAGATATAGTGGTCACGGCAAAACGTCTTTTTTGAGAGGAGCTCCCGGAGATCAGCTGTAGTTCCTTTCCAATCAAATATTTTTACTAATATAATATTAACTCTTAAAATACAGTAAAAAGGTACCATAATATGCGTACAATTTTTTGGATCAATAAATTTATAAGTTTTCTCGAGAAAAAATTCTGGAAAATTCGCTTTTTTCGACACTCTAAATATATGTAACCGCTTAAAACATGGACATAATGGGATTTTAACAATAGTGGCTTTAGCTTTTAACCGGGAATTACAGTAAACAAAATGTATAAAAACTATAGAATATGGTTTTAGCTACTGGCACTTTAGAATCGCGAAGTAATGCCTCCGCTAACTTATATGTATGTAATTTCAAATTAATAATCATTATTAAAATCACTTGCATGTATGTACATATGTACATATGTATATGGGAGGCATTTTTATTGCGATTTGAGTCAGCAAATTGACAATGGATCACATTACAAAATATTTTGCTTTTATTTACACAAAGTATTACCGAGTTTTTATGCGTTTTCATAAGCAAAAAAAAAAGTAATATTTATCCTATTCCAAATATATTTTTTATGAAATATTTCAGAATAACTGTACATTAGCGCAAATGAATATTTATTTTGGATATCACGGCAGGCGCAGTCAATCAGCCACGTGTTTTTGGTTTTCTATTGATTGACACATAAATATCTAGATAATACCCGCTGTTTGTGGGTGTGCGTGTGTGTGTGCATGTGATTTGTAAACACTTGTATGTAAACCGAATAATTTACCTAATATTAAACGCATATAATCAAATTGCGCGTCATTAAAAATATCGTGGCGCGGAGAATTCAATTCGCCCACAATTCCCTATTTCGGAGCAAATAACGTGTGTTCCTGGGCACGGTATTAATTTTTTTTTGATGTCAATGCATCAACACCAATCACTGATTATTGGTTTTGTCGCGCAACAATGTAAAAAATGCTCACACACACCGGCAAACTTGTATACACATTTATTGCTATATATGGGTATATGTCGGTCGGAAATTGGCTATTGACAAGTTGTATGCGGCTACTGTTGGTTTACTGTTATCATATCAAAGAGAAAATTAAAAACGAATTAGTAGGCGCACACGCTAAACTTTGTGGAGTAATTAATGCCCGAATGACAATCAATGTGACAGTTTGATTCTTCAATTGCTTTCATTGTCGATTTGTTGAACATATTATTTTTCACACTGCAGACAATTAATAGTGTCATGATATTTTGCAGTATTACTCAGTGCTCATATATGTATATATATACATTGTGACAAAAAAGTACCGGAAATTTAAAATTAAACGCAAAATATTTAATTATTGATCAATATTTATTCTGTTGCCTTCAAAGTAATCCCACATATAATGCACAGGTTCTACGGAGAGGTTATTTCGGTTTGGGGAACAAGAAAAAATCGCACGTAACTAAATATGGTGAATACGGTAGTTGATCCCTTGGTATTAATTGCGTTTTTGGCTTTAAATCCGGTTGATCCGATGATGCATATCATCGGGCAAAAACCTTGAATAGTGTTTCTGAAGGATTTCTCACGCAAACACCGCGGTACAGGCAAACAGTATCGAAAAGGCAATGAACATGACTTTGGCGTGTTTTTTTTTTTTTTTTGCTTCGTCTGCTTTTTTTTCCCCCCTCCACTACGATGATTGCCTCCTCATAAACCCATGTCTCATCGTCAGTTATAATGCTCCCCATGAATATGGAATCGGAATTCGCACAATCAATCATATAAAAAAACACATATTTATGGTACTCTTATTGAGAAAAAATTAGCTTTATCGGGACGAGTCGAGCAAGAACACATACCCAACATATTTCTCTAACACTTGCCTGATGATTTTTAAGCACCAAATCTTCACTTGTTTAATATTTTTATCAGTTGAGGAGGTCAAAGATCGACCAGAACGAGGCATATCTTCAACGATCTCTGCATTTTTGAAAACATGTGTTTTTGAAAATTTTTAAAATTTGAAACAAATTCTGTATTGGATACTTTTATACATTGTAAAAAACGCAATGCACTACTGAGGTGTACCGATTTAAGCAACTGCTGTAAATAAACAGGTTGATATTTGGCACAGCAATAAAATACAGTCTTATCATTCTTTAAATACAATTTCCAGGTGCTTTTCTGTCACAATAGAAATATATGCTTACAAAGAGATGGCCGTCGTCAATGCAAAAGCTTTTTAAATATGTAATAAAGCACACCGTTTTTAATTATTGTCCATTAAATCAACACACACATTGCCAACGATTAACACCACCATTAACCTTCAAAAATCAATATTTGGAATAAATAAATACTTTCGACAAAGGCCTGAAAGTTAATGAAACGACAACAAAAAACTTAATAAATGTGATGTTTGTTTCGTCGCTAACAACAACATAGAAAAGCTAAGTAAAATTACAGAAAAGTTAAAGTTCTCTACTAAGTTCCCCTTTGAGGTATTAATTCTAAATCTTTTTAATAGAGGTGCGCTTCACTCATTATTTTATTTTACTAATGATGGAATTCAATTTACAAAATTAAAAAAGATTGCCTAAATGAAATTTTTTTGGAGTGAAATCGATAAACCAGTTCACAGTCATATAGATCTAAAAGTGAAAATATTAAAAGAATGTAACACTTTGCAATTAACTAAAGGAAACATAGAAACTTTATCAAACTTCTTTATTTATTCCATCATGACGAGCTTCAACGAGTTCTATTTTCTATCAATATTGGATTGAGCTGTATGGCTAACCTTTATTATACATTCAAATGCACGACAATAACTGACCAATAAAACAAAACTGATTGATAAATATATTAACTAATTCTTCTGAAAATATGAATGCGTTCTTTTATACAATACTGCGCCCTAGGCGAATGCCAGATTCTTGCCTCGTTTCAGCCTATTTTGGCTTAACAACCTGTTCTGGGTATAAATATGTAAAGAAAATTAGCCAAAATGCCGCCCTAAAATTCTTGCACTCCAAGGCAATTGCCTGACTTGTCTGTATGGACAGGCCTGCCCTGGAAAATTGTAATTTAAGTTCACCGAATCAAGATTTAAGATTATTCGTATAATAAAAATATAAATAAGAATAATATAAATAATTGTAATACAAAACTTGTCTTTATTTTGTAATTATGAAAATCTTTATTAAATATATTTTCTAATTGTTTACTTCCAAATACCAGATTGAAAAATAAACAATTTAATTTGAAGCTTATACTTATTTAAAAATAAAAAATATTTTACAATTTTAATTTTTCGTGTTTCTGTGCTTTGTGTTCTACCACTTCGAGCTAGATGCCGCACAGAGTCAACATATTCTTCAGAGTGCGAATGTATTACTGTAATTTTAATAATTAAATATAAAGTTTGACTTTTACTATTAAATTAAAATAATTAATTATTAAAAATTTAACCTATTTTTTTTTTAAATTTAATATTGAAAATTACAAACTTTATTTTTAACCTCAAAAACAGAATTAAAAATGTATTAATGTTTAATCCCATCATCTTGAATTAAAGCTAAAATTGAAAATATAATTCTAAATTTGAGAATTGAAAAACATGCAACCCTGCTAGGGAGACAGAATCTGTATGACTTTGTTTTTGCTTCCAAATGTTACAGATGGCTAATATCAACGTAAAATCCATGCCAGATGTATGTGAAATGCTGAAATTAAATTTCGGAGACAGCTAATTTATTTAAAAAGTATTGGCCCTATCGTTATGTAGTAATGATTTATATATTTCGAAAAGCTACGTTTTCCTTAAATGTAAATTTCTGCTCGAACCCAGCAGAACTGACATCTACTAAAGCTTTTCTGGACTTTGTGCAGACATGTTGTAGTTGTAGTAATTTTGCAATTATACCAGAGTATTTACAGGCGTCGGAGGTGTACGAATGTGTGCATGTGTATCTGAATACGCGTAAAACGAAAATGTATTAAAAGAAGCAAGTGAAAATTAATTGAATTGAGTGTTGTGTTCATAGATTTTTACCAGCTGATAATAAAAAATTATTTTCAACTGTGCGCCAAAGAGCCCCGAGGGATGGGCCATATATGTACATGCAGAAGCGTTTGTGCATACACACACTTTAAATGGATACATACAAATAATTACAAAAGCAAAACTGCGTTTACGCATGACACATACAGTCATTCCCATATTGCACATACAAACATATTTATGTACCTAGTTATACACACACACTCATTTGTTCATCGCGGCACATAAACTTGTACGTGAATACATATATACATATATATGTTTATGTACATATGTATATTTGCATACCTAACAACATTTACAAAATAATTATGTTAAAACCTATATAGATATTTATGTACATATATTTATACTTAATATATGCATGTTTGTACCTTAAAGGATTTTTGTGTGGCAAAGAACGCACGCTTACACTGACATGAACAAGAAACTTCTGGTAAATAAGTACTATATGCTAATGGTGTAAATACTCGTATAACATTTACCCCAACTGTCTTTCTTTCACCTGCCGAATACTGCTTCCTCCAGCCCGGCGCTCTCTCTTTCATAGACTTAGTGCTACCACTAGAGAAGAAGATGGCTACCGTAGAAATTATTGCGCCAATCAAAAACTCAGCTATTGCTTCTTGTAGACGGAAAGCGGCAGAAGCGTGTCCGTACACAGTGCAGTGCAGAAGTGCTTCAGAAAGAGGACAACAATAACGATGAGCATAAACATCTTTTGAAAGAGAGCTCGTGCAGTATAGTGGGATTGTGCTCAAAAAAAGAGACATGGCAATAAACCTTGCGTAAAGTTATGGATTTTCATTATTTTCAAAACGAATGGGCTGTAGACAAGAAGCCGATGGAAAATATAAAACAAAGGAAAATATATTTTTCGGGGCAAAAAAACGTTATGTATTTATATATAAGTACGTATGTATAAAAGTACATATTATTGAGATAATTGAAGATGTGGGCGAATAGAAGTGTTACATTGGTACTATTAAATTCAAATAACCTAAAATTATCATTGCAAAGTACAGCAAATAAGTTGAATATAATGCATGAGGGGAACACAAAGTGATTGCGTAATTATGTGCTTTCGAATAGATGATTTTTATTAAATTACCAATAATCGGCGCATATCTCATTGAAAATTAATCAGGTGTCTTACGCATATGCATTATCCTCCCTTGAAATCAGAAATTTCCCAGTATTCTTTGAAAAGCCAAAGCAAACCACGCCCGCAAAATACGTCTGTCTCTGTCTGTGCGCTGCGCCGCTCTCGGCGCAGACATGTTTCCACATCCACAACAACACCATTATACACAACGCTACAGCAATGTGACAAAAACAATGATTCTTGTGGGCGCGCAGAATAGCCACTTAATTGAATTCTTCTCCTAATGGCCTGACTGGCTACCTGGCCAGGCGGTTATTTCTTTCCGACATTGGCCTTAGCTGGGGACATTTATTATTCGCACTGTCTGACAACAGTAGAAACGCAAATTTACTCACTCAACTGGAAAATAGCTAGTTCTAGTTGAATATTGCTCTATTCCAAATATAATTTGCTGCTTTTGAGAAAATAAGTTCATCTTACCTGTTCCCAAATATTTTATGCCGATTCTATTCTCGTTAATTTATTGTTTTTCCTCATTCTTTTTTTGCTTATATTTTCCTTTAGGCATTCAATTGGAAATTTCGGATATGACGTATTGTCTTCTCTGTCTCGCAGATTGTGTGAAAAGTGCGTCTATAATTATCTGTTACTCCGACACCATAATTTACTGCGCCCGAGCGCACACGAATGTTCATTCCATGAGCAGTAGTCACACATACAAAACAATTATGAATGAATGTATGCATGTGGTGGCTGCTCGTTGATTGCAGGAGGCAGGTGTTTGGGCATTTTTAGGGGCATTAGTGTTGGTTGAGCTGCAGTTCTGTACACAAGTTCAACATTATTATCACTCATAACGGGCAAGAACGACGACAGCGCAGAAAAAACTCTCGCAACGTGTTCGAAGAAACTGGCAAAAGCGCGAGTGGCAAACGTTGACCACCAGCAAAACCATCAACGATTTTGAATCACTCGCTCATATATGTACATATGTATATGCTTACATACATACGATGCTGTTCGCTCTCTTTGGCTCATCTCCGGGTTTTCAATATGTTGGAGCCATTTTTATTTAGTTGCAACTCTGCCGCCGTCATATTATGTTTAAATCCTTTTCCTCGGTTATGCGCAGGTCTTTATTTTGCTTCAAACTCTGCTTGACGATTAAAGATATACTCTAGCGATTAACAATTATTACGTTCACGAACGTTTTCAGTACGCTTCTGATGCAAATATCGAATGAGATAACTTACAAGTCAACTACACATTTACTTAACTTATTAATCACAATTTTTATAAGCTGCACAGTGTATGTTAAAGTTGACACTAACAACGGAGACTTATAAGGATACATAAATGATCAGTGTAGCGAGCCGAGAGGATTTAGCCATGTCCGTCTCTCTGTATATATTTAAACTAGTCTCTCAGTTTCTACATACCGATATTGTACACGTCCGTTTCTTCCCAAGAAGTTCCTCATTTGTTGGAACCACCGATATCGGAATATATAGCTACCATACAAACTGTCCGATAAAATCTAGTATTCGAGATATGTACAAAAAAGTTAGTAGGGGGCGGGGCCACGCCCACTTTTCCAAAAAATTACGTCCGAATATGCCCCTCCCTAACGCGATCCTTTGTGCCAAATATCATTTTAATATCTTTATTTATGGCTTAGTTATGACACTTTATAGGTTTTCGGTTTCCGCCATTTTGTGGGCGTGGCAGWGGGCCGATTTTGCCCATCTTCGAACYTAAMCTTCTTATGGAGCCAAGAAATACGTGTACCAAGTTTCATCATGATATCTCAATTTTTACTCMAGTTACAGCTTGCACRGACGGACGGACAGACRGACAKACGGATTTCAACTCTACTCGTCACCCTGATCACTTTGGTATATATAACCCTATATCTGACTCTTTTAGTTTTAGGACTTACAAACAACCGTTATGTGAACAAAACTATAATACTCTCTTTAGTAACTTTATTGCGAGAGTATAATAATATATACAAATATAACTTTATATCAATTCCGATTAGTTTTAGGTGATATATACAACCGTTACGTGAACAAGTTATTATAATCTGTAGCAAAATGTTGCAAGAATATACAAACTGAGGGATAGTTCGAGTAGATACAGACAGACAGACAGACGGAAATTACTACATCTACTCAGCTCATTATACTGATAATTTGTATATATGTAGACTTTATAGGGACTACCACGTTTCGTTTTGGAAGATACAAACTTCGTGAAAACCTCACGGGGCAATCTTCAGGGTATGATATCTAATCTTATTTCACAAATTGTTTGAGCGTGTAGAGATTGAAGCAGCAATAAAACAACAATCTGATTTGTTATTATGAGCACACACATACAAAGTACAAGTACAAGTCATTCACGAACATCCACACGGCTTAGCTACATATGAAAACAAATTATTTTATACTCCCGTGCAATGAGCTTTGCTTTTATTATAAAGCTCCACCGTTTTCAATTTTCATTTTGCTTTCCCAGTTGCCAAATTGTAATTATGTATGTTAATCAATTTGCGCAAACGACCAGCGTCCCTATGAGCGCGTGTGTGAATGTCGAGAGCAAAACGGGGTCTGTTTATGTAAGTGGCTACCGAAATGGGCGCATAATTCAAATGAAGCTCGGCCCAGTTCGCAGTTTCATTTAATTATTCGTTCTATGTTAAACCTAAAGCCGTGTTACATAAAGCATAAATATGGGCAACACAATTCTGCGCAAGCATACGATTATATGCCATAAATAAAGGTAAATATCTGCATATTGAATACACGCTGTGCGCCGATCGTTAATCGCGTTTTGTTATGTTAAGTTGGTCTTAAGCAGCCATAAGTGGAATTAAATCGCGTTCTTCTTGTGCTAATAAGTGTTGGCAATTAATGTTTATGACACATTCATGCAAAACTAAAGATTTCATATACATACATATACACAGACAATTTAAAGAATCTCAAATCTTAAGTTGAGTCTGTTTTCTACTTTCTTGCTTTATACAAATGAAAATAAATGTAAATGCAAATTTTTTTTTGAGCATTTTTTACTTTTGGACAAGTGAATATTTACATTTCAAACCAACTACAGTCGTAATTAAATAATAATATAAAACAGCATATTTTATCTTTTGATTATTATATTGATTGCCTCTAATGGTTCTGAATTTTAGAAAAATTTGTTCGGCCTTTCCAATAAATGGGAAAACCACAATTAATTTAGCACGGTTCAAGAAGTAAATATTGTATAAAAATTAAGCAAAATTCAAATGTATGATTTACGATATTTGATTTATAAAGGGTGGTTCATTTCGAGGTTTCGAGCGGCTTCAGTTCTTGCATAAACTGTATTTTGTACGCTTTCAATTTAAGATTTCGACGCAAAATGCGCCAAGTCATTTCATACGTCAGTCCCACTTACTGCGAATGGCACCGAATCGATTCTACACGGTCTTCGTATACTACACTCTCAGCTATAGCAGCTGGACACAGTCCATTCGGTCGAATATTATCCAATAATGAATGCTGGGTCTCAAGATGGATCTTGGCGTAAAATTGAACAATTTACAAACATTGTTCAGACGCACGACATCTTTCCAAAGTATAATATCCTTCGCAAATATAAAACATTCATTACAAGAACTAAGTTCCGATCGTTCAGTTTCTATGACAAATATATGCAATAGAGCTGCGATCTGAACAATTCCTTCGGGTATAATGATTTCATAATTTTTCTCAGAGTTTCACCCATATTTTCAGTATGAAATAAGCAGTAGCTTTGTATTCTTATTCTTCTTAATTGGCGTAGACACCGCGTGCGCGATTATAGCCGAGTTAACAACCGCGCGTCAGTCGCTTCTTCTTTCCACTACGTGGCGGCAATTGGATATTCCAAGCGTAGCCAGATCCTTCTCCACCTGGGTGGAGGTCTTCCTCTTCCCTCGCCGTATATCTCGTACAGCTCATCGCTTCATCGAATACGATATTCGCCGTGGCCAACGCGCAAAAGGCCATAAATGAGTGCCAAGTCTGAGGTTAGAGGATGGAGTCATTTGTAGAAGTTCACGCAAGTGAGGAAAGTTCTCTGATCGCCATTCACTTGGGAGTGGCCAGAAACGATTCTTTAACATATGACTCAAGCAGCTCACGACTTCCGGTCCCTGACCAAGTATCCTCTGGGTAGCCTAAGAACATCCGCTTGAAGGCGAGCTAATGTGAGAAGGCAAAACATCCCCTGCATATGGTTGTGCGCTGGGTTTGGGACCCGCCACATAAAAAAACACCCCCACTGAAAAAGCAACAACAGCCTCGGACGAGAGACCCCACTTTTGCCGACGACCATGGCAAACGAATTAAGGACTATGATTTGAGGGCATGCACCTGGAATGTACGGTCCTTTAATTGGGAAAGTGCCTCTACCCAGCTGGTTGATGTCCTCGTTAGAGTGAAGGCTGACATCACCGCCATAAAAGAAATGAAAGGAGCCCAAATTTGGTGTGGGAT
>NW_017537634.1:86523-92601 GCF_001853355.1 Bactrocera latifrons | reverse complement strand
CTGATAAGGAGCATGCATCAGCTTCTTTGTAAAATAAGGTCGGACGAAAGCATGCCCAACGATTGGAATTTAAGTGTGCTATGCCCAATCCTCAAAAAAGGAGACGCCAGGAGATGATATTGATATCATCGGCCTCAGCACCCACACCGTTAGTTCTGCTTTCTCCAGACTGGACAAGGAAGCAAAGCAGATGGGTCTGGCAAGACGAAATATATCCAGTCGTCAAAAAGACAGTCGTCGCATTCGCGACTGGGCTCCCACGTCACTGTTGACAGTCATAACTTTGAAGTCGTAGATAATTTCGTCTATCTTGGAACCAGCGTAAACACCACCAAAAACGTCAGCCTGGAAATCCAACGCAGGATAACTCTTTCCAAGAGGTGCTACTTCGGACTGAGTAGGCAATTGAGAAGCAAAGTCCTCTCTCGACAAACAAAAACCAAACTGTATAAGTCACTCATAATACCCGTCCTGCTATATGGTGCAGAGGCTTGGAGGTTGTCAACAACTGATGAGTCGACATAGCGAGTTTTCGAGAGAAAAGTTCTACGAAAGATTTATGATCCTTCGCGCGTTGGCCACGGCGAATATCGCATTCGATGGAACGATGAGCTGTATGAGATATGCATATGACGACATTGACATAGTTCAGCGAATTAAAAGACAGTGGCTACGCTGGCTAGGTCATGTTTTCTGAATGGACGAAAACACTCAAGCTCAGAAAGTATTCAACGCGCCGGGGGAAGCAGAGGAAGAGGAAGACCTCCACCCAGGTGGAGAAGGACCTGGCTACGCTTGGAATATTCAATTGGCGCCACATAGTGAAAAAAAGAAACGACTGGCGCGCTGTTGTTAACTCGGCTATAATCGCGTACGCGGTGTCTACGCCAATTAAGAGAACAAGAAAAACTTGGAGGAAAAAATTAAAAATTTGCGATTTTTTTCTCAATTAGTTGTAATCCAAGTCTTTAAGAATTGTATCTAAAAGACCTGTATAAAATTTCATGAATAAAGGTTGAGCAATTCTCCAGAAATCTTGCCAATCGACGTAAAAAACACCATTTCGACAACAACGCGTCTAACAACGGCGCACTTAGCCTAAACACATGTAACCCCTTAAAAAGATGTTTCAAGTACACTAAGTGAAGACGTGTTCTAAGTATGAGGAATTTTGATGAAAAAGAATAAGACTAATCGTTTCACAATTTCGGTTAGTGACGAAATTTGTAAGTAATTTCCTTACTATTTCTTCTATAGAATCTGTGTATTTTAACAAAATTTCAATATTACAAATATTCAATTACCTTTAACACATAACAGTAAATATAAAAGCATGCATATTTATAATTTAACGGCCATGCAACATAGTATAATAACTCTTTACGGCCAATAATGAAAATAATACCTCGTACAGTACTAAAATGTAATACTCAATAACTGCGCCAGATGACACCACTACCGAAAGCGCTAAAGCACAGCAAAAGTACCTCAGTAATCAAATAACACTGGGCAATCTCGAAATGACCGCACCGGGCAGTCCCCCGAAATAGCGGCATCTCAATTGAGCAATACAAACCGATGATCACATAAAATTACACCAATTATTATTTTAGTGATTTTTCACTATTTAATTGAGTTGAACCGCGCTCCCTCACTGTTGCACAGCCAGCAGCAACAGAATAGCGCTTGTTGCATGTAATGAGGAAAGCCATATACAGACGCCAAGCTGACGTGCAGAAGCTATAAAGTCTTTATATGAAATAACAAGATCGTGCGGCGGCTGGCACTTGTTCATCAATTTATGATTCCCAACTTTTCCCGAAACGTGGCGAGAAAGAAAGCAGAGGAAAACGTGAAAATCGTTTGAAACAATGAAATGTCCCAATTTGTATTTTCATTAAATGTGATGAATGAAAGAATTGTGGTAAAATGAAAATGTCGAAAACTTAATTAAAATCTCGTAACTGAATAAAAGAACTAAGGGACCGAAAAGGAGGCCAAACAGGGGCAATAAATGTACTATACACACATACACATATTCAGGTGCATTTACTTTCATATACTTGCTTGGACTTTATGTACATACGTATATATGTAAATGTGGATAAGTATGCAGCAGAGTGATTAGAAAAGAAGCATTTAACGGCACTACTGCGCAAGTCTACAACCAAAACGCTACTGCCCCTGCCAGCATTTTGGATACTATTGATGCCGCCGCTAATAACTTCATCAGCTCCGTCGTTGTTCTAACTCAAACTCATGCCTTTTTCCAGCCGCACATTTGTGTATGCACACACACACATATAAGTATGCCTCAAAATATGAAGAACTACTCCAAATTGTTTTCTGCTTGCCAACTGTAAAAGGAAAGCCACAAAGAAATGAGTCGTTTTTGAACGCAAAGCAATAAAAATGACTAATGGCAGCTAATTTCCCCTGTCGAGTCGCATTCGTTCTGCGTTCTAATAGGCGTGTACGGAACACAAACACCGATAGGGGCCATACACAGCCACGCTCATAATCATATACACACATTACAATAAATTGGTCTAAAGTCTTTAGGCTACAATGAAGGCGCTGAGAGAAGATTGATAAATTTTTGTTTGTAACAAGTTAATTTCTAGTTGCCACAATTGCTTCCAGTGCTGCTATATAAGACGGCTCAACAAGCGTACATACAAATATACCCATATATACATACATGTGTACAAATACTTATGGGAAGTACATAGAAGGAATTAGACAAAGAAAAATTGTCTAGATATAAATGGTAAGCAGCTGAACAATTTTAGCAGTGGCAGAGTGTGAACACACACATGCAAACATACATTCACACATACAGTCAACATGTACTAGATGTGTGTGTCTCTTCACCGGATGCAGGCAATCGCCCAATTTAATTACAATACCTGTTAGGTATCAAGGAGGGATTGGGGGTGGGAATATGAAATGGAGCGCGATCTTCAGCAACGTGTACATTTAAATTCATACCACGAATATTACCTAAATTTTGGTGCCTCGCGACCCTTAATGTAATGCACAAACACACACTTATATAGCACAGTAATTCTATTTGTACGCCTCCTCTCCTTTGATTCCATTTCATTGCACCTTTTTCATTACATTATGACACAAATAGAGTAATTTGTTTGCCACTTACCAAAATTAACTTGTTTTGTTTATAAAAATGAGTTAATTAAAACCCCCATCCTAAAGTGCTTTAAGTTATTTCAACTCACTTCTTTCGCCATGCTTAGCTGCCCAACTCAACAGTGCTTTTCATACAAATCTATGTATATCTATATATATATATATGTATATGCATAAGTAGGTACTTGCGACAAAATACGAAAACGCCCAAAAATAAGTAGACGAAAATAGTAGGAAAATTAGCCAATTTAGCAAATCTTATCGGCACCATCGCCACTTAGACAGCCCGCAGCAACGGAGTTAAGTTGAAGTCGCAAATGTGGGCATTAGCCCGCCGCAAGCAAACGACAACGACCAAAGAATCGCAAGCTCCTTTGTGCTTATCCCTTAGCTAATATATTCAATTTCAGTTTATTCAACACACGCCCACAAACACACATACAGCTTGGTATTTTGTGGCTTAGGGTTGTTCGGCATTGCACTATATCAATACTCTGTTTACCCAACTGGAATGGATTAGAATACTAAAATTAACGAAACAGTTAAAGGTATGGACTCCATCTTACAAACAAAAAAAAAACGCTTGTGCCGTCGAAGCTAAGCTTTTTATTGGGACTGGTCAAAAGGAAAGCGTTTTTAAAACATGTTACACTTCGAATCCTGTAGTGTTCTCAGTTAAGAAAAAGACTAAATTCGGATAGAACCGCTTATTAAAAATTTTGCAATACGAAAAAGGCATTAAGTGAGCGGGGACAATTTCCCCCGGGTCCAGTGTTTTTGGGGTGGCCCTTTGCTCTACAACAATTTTTGCCAATACCTCTCTCTAACAAATAATGGATCAGGGAGCCTACATCCTACATACATACCTTGAACCCTTTATCTATTTTACGGCCGTGATTACAGCAGATTTCTCAAATGTAATATAAACTTCCCTGCATTTGTTTTTACATAGATTGTACTGAATTCTGTACAAAATCGTTTTACGTATCTTTTTGTTTCGGACAACTAAATCTGTAATCAGTATAATCATGGCAAAACTTAGCGTTTTTTATTGGACTTGACTCTTATTGAAGCAGAAGCTCTAAGCTCTTTGATACATTGTTTACTCTAGATCCGCGGGCGAGCAAAAGAATATATAAATGTTGGCTTAAAGCTTGCTTCGTCTTCTTTATACGGTTGGTGATGTCTTCCTCCCATTCTCTGTTTGCTTATATAATACTTTTCAAGAAAGAAATGGATTTCACATTCTATTAGTCTTGCAACATGTTGCTACAGAGTACAATAGTTTTGTTCAATAACGGTTGCACGTATCATCCAAAAGTAATCGAGATATATATAGGGTTACATAGATATATGATTATATATATGATCAGTATGACGAGAAAGGTTTAAACCATCCGTACAAGCTGTAACTTGAGTAAAAATTGAGATATTTTGATGAAACTTGGTATGCGGGTTTCCTAGTACAAAGAAAAAAAATTACCAGCTCCATTAACTGAAAATTTATAAAGTACCATAACTAAGCACTCAAATGAGATATAGAACTGTAATTTGGCACAGGGAATCGTAGTAACAAGGGGCACCTGAGACCAAAAAATTAAAAAAGTGGACTTGGCTCCGACATCTTATTAGAGTTTAAGGTATATGTATATCTCCTCAACCACTTAAGCTACAACAACCACATTTGTTTAGCGCAAATATTATAAGAACTCCTACCAACAATGTGAATTGAATAAAATCAGAAGATAACCCCGCCCAGTCCCCATACAACGGTACTGTTCAAAACTACTAAAAGCGCAATAAATTAATAACTAAATACGCCAGAGATATAAAATCTTACCCTCGAGATGATATGACAGGGCTTGATGGGAGCTGGTGCGAAATTTAGCACTCTTCTCATATTCGTATAAGACAGCGCACAAATAGGCGAAATCGGATTACAACCACACCTACTTCCCATATACCACAAGTTTAAATTCCATTTGATTCTTTCACTTTCCAGTACTCAAATCAAGAAGAAATTAATATAACGAGATAAAATGTTGCAAACAATGATAAGATGGCAAAGATGACCAAAAATTGCCTAAGACCATAGATACCGAATACGTGGACCCCAGTATCAATGTTGACTTTTGACCGAAAATATTGCCCAAAGTATGAGACATACAATTGAAATTCAGAAATATTCCTTTCTTGATAATAATAACTCTGTGTATCAAAAATGGGTTGAATCTGGTCAATACATCCCCCACATACCTAAATATAAAGATTTTCGAACTTGCAGGTGAATTTATACTGGATATCGGCCAATATTTGAGTTATCTCAATGAAAATTACACAACGTGTTTTACGTAAAACAGTGTATTTTTGTGCCTAAAATACATAGATAAAATTGGTATCAGGATTTTCGAACATCCGGCTGACTTTGCTCCACAAGATTGATGATAGTACGCAAACCTTACCACTATACCTTATAAAATTTTTATACTCTCGCAACAAAGTTGCTAAGAAGAGTATTATAGTTTTGTTCACATAACGGTTGTTTGTAAGTCCTAAAACTAAAAGAGTCAGATATAGGGTTATATATACCAAAGTGATCAAGGTGACGAGTAGAGTTGTGCAAGCTGTAACTTGAGTAAAAATTAAAATATCACGATGAAACTTGGTATACGTATTTCTTGGCTCCATAAGAAGGTAAAGTTCGAATATATAAATATACTTATAAAGTGTCATAACTGAGCCATAAATAAAGATATTAAAGTGAAATTTGGCACAAAGGATCGCATTAGGGAGGGGCATATTTGGACGAAATATTTTTGGAAAAGTGATCGTGACCCCGCCCCCTACTAAGTTTCTTGTACATATCTCGGAAACCACTATAGCTATGTCAACCAAACTGTATAGAGTCGTTTCTTTTAGGCATTTCCA
>NW_017537634.1:68511-84223 GCF_001853355.1 Bactrocera latifrons | reverse complement strand
TATATATAACCCTATATCTGACTCTGTTAGTTTTAGGACTTACAAACAACCGTTATGTGAACAAAACTATAATACTCTCTTTAGCAACTTTGTTGCGAGAGTATAAAAAAATTTCTATACCGCAAAAAGTACCGCTTAAGGTGTTATCAAATATGCACCACACTTGAAAATGTTTAGTGGTAAGGATTGCGTGGCCACGAGTGTATGCCAGGTTCTTTAATGAAACCCAGAAAACATTTTTATTAGCATGTGGCATGATAATAGTTAATAGATAAAATCGGTTCGACACTACCCCAACTCTCATATACTACATATAATAATTTTCGCTTTTCTTAAAAATCACTTGCCAAATATGTCGCTCAGTACATGAGTTATATATAGTATATGTACATATATAAAATTGCTAAGATTTCGATATTCTGGTTTTATACATTAAAGTATTTACCCGGCTTTGGTTTCTGCAAGTTGCAAGAGTATAAAATAGCCCGAACTTAGTCCGTTCTTACATATTACAATTTAGTTAGTTTACAGGGTATTTACTCTCATTGCCTTGAAGTAATTAAATTTCACTGATTCTGGCTTTACCTTCTTAAGTTAAAAGTTTCACTGAAATGAATCTATTATTGGCGGTTTTGTGTTATTGAAGCACTGTTATATGTATCTCAAAACTAATTGAAGAAAGATTTAAACCACCTCAATAACAAGTTATTATATCAAGAAATGCTTTCAGCACGGTCAGTTTTCAAAAATATTCAAAACAATAAAAAAACGTTAACTTTGCTTGGACCTTTAATATCAGCTTTATTACCCGTCACTGATACAAATAATTTATTCCAAGAACTTTATTACGATTGTTCCGTTTGTATTGTGGATATATGCTATGGGGAACTAGTTCTTGGATATTGCATTTTGCTTTGGTCACCACAAATTTCGTGAATATACATACATATCTCGTCAAATGGCAAGCACTTAATTCCGATAGATCCGTTCGCATGACAGCTACATATATGCTCTAGTTATCCGTTATCGGCGATTCCGATAACTGAGCAGCTTCTTGGTGAGAAAATGAAGTGTACAGTATTTCAAATCGATATCTAAAAAACTAAACTAATCATTTATTGATATATTTATATTGCATTTTATTGGGTCTCCGACGTTTCTTTCGGCTGTTACAAACATATGTAGTATATACACTGTTCAGGCGAATTCACAGCGAATGGCAGAAGTTCAGTGTTGCACCATTAATTTTAAAGAGACTTTTAAAAATTATATTTTCCACATTCAACTTTGTATTATGAGTTAAATTTCTTGCATTTCATATACAATTCTTTGAGGATCCAATACATTTACAATTTTCACTCTAAGATGACTTAGATCTAAGTATACAAGTATGACAAAAAACACATGTGAAAACTTTTATCTACACATGCATAGAGCAGATTTTAAAAAGATTACAACAAAACAGCAGATTAAGTGAAAACAATTGAGAACAAATACCCAAAAGATGATATTATAAAAATGAAATCAATAAATTCGAAACAAATATGCGAGAATCAGCGCGTTTATATAAAATCCGCTTTGAGTGAGTGAACGCTTTGTACTTAAATACATATAAACACATTATACAAGTATGTATATACTTCTGAATGTATGTATGAGCCAAGCAGAGCGACAAGCGGTATTATGTAAAGCACAAGTTAAAGATGAGCTCGTCGAGAATTATGACACCCTTGAGAGCAGAGGAATACAAGCAGTACATACATTGGACCTGTTATTGTGCATGTCTGTTTGTATGAGTGTATTATTGAAATAAAAGTATCTCGTACACAACAGTAAACCACAGACACTTGCCTTTTGAGGGTACATTGCCCAACATAAAATCATCCCTGGCTGCCACTGAGAGCAGATAACAAAATACACTCACACACCCAAAATCAGCGGACCACAAAAAGGAATCACCGAGATGGGCGGGGTACCAAATTGGCTGCGGCATCAAGGGCATTTTGGCGTTAACATGCCAACATGTTCCTCGGCTCTGTATTATATTGAAACAGATTGCCGTTCTTGAAAATATTGTGGTCTGCAATTTAGAGCAAATGACTTTACGCTTTGCTACCACCACAGTGCGATAGTAAAAATAAAAGGAGCCAAACTGGAGGCCAATAATGTTATAAAACAACTTTGCCCGAAACAATCGCACACAAACACAAACACACACAGGCATTCAAGTATAAATCCACACATGGTGTGTGTATGTGTATGAGCGAAAAGCGGGCAGGAATGTCAAGTGGCAGCCCACTGCTTCTCAACGGTTTCCCCCCACCAGACGTCGCTCCATCTTTCCGCCGTCGACAGTTGGTGGTCCTTACCATAGGGGAATGTCCTCTTGCCCTTTCCGTATATTGTTTTTGTTCCTTGTTGTGGGCTGTGGGCGAAATGGTTGTTCGGGTTTGGAACATAGCTACATATGTCTGTGTAGCACAGTGTAACGGTGTGTTTGGGCGACATTCACTCACGGAAACCCACAGGGCTTGTTGTACACATAATTTGTTGGCTCGTCGGGCATTTGTTCTCGTTATCCTTGCTATGAGCTATGGTGCAACTATAGTGGTGGGTGTTGTGGGCGTCGGAAAAATGTTGGTGTCGCTTAAAATTGGCAAATTGGTTTCGGGCATACGCTTATTTAAATAAGTTTCTGTACATATGTACTGTTGTAAATATGTATAAGTACTATAAAGGCGTATATTCAATCAAACCAAAACACAGAAAAGATGTTAATGTCCGAAAGCAATAGAAAGATATTAAATGGGACATAATCAGAAATTATAAAAATACTGTACTCTGAAAATTTTCGCATAAAAATCGGAAGAGAAACTCAGACAAAGCTGTCAACTCGGCAAGATTCTTCAAGCTTATTTGGAGAATGAATTACGTCTCTACAACAACAATATATCAAATTTAAAGTTTAAATATAAACGTCTGCTCATTTGTCGAGACCACCGATATTGGACCACTAAGATAAAGATCTTCATAAAAAATATTTTTAGTATCAAGTAACATAACTAGTATAGGATACGAGTATTACAGCTTCGATGCAGCCGAAGTTAACTTTTTTCTTAGTTAATTTCCTTAGAAACATGGATGACTTTTTACTGAAAATATCGTTCATCGACTACCGTAATGAAGGTTGGAGAGCATGCTTTTTGTATTATTTTATTGTAATCAAGTAGATTTCCAAATAATGTGTCTAGTCTTGTGTTGTCCTAAATCTGATAACACTAAAATAATTCGATTGTTTGGATGACGTGTTCATCCTATATTAAATTTGAACCTTTTGGACCTTTTGATTTAATAAAGCTGACTCTAAAATAATTATTAGGGACACGCACGGAATGTTGTAAGACTTACAATATACGTAAATTAATAAAATGTGAAATTTGTTTGTTATCCATTCGGTTCTTCGAATAATGCATGTTGAATTCTTAAGCAAATTTTGCATTATAAGTCCTTATAACACCTAAAAGTGTTTGTCCAACTTAGTTTTTCGCAATTTGCGAGATTATAAATTGTTCGATTACACTTGATCTTAGCCACTCCTTACTTATTTTTCGTTTTTATACACAGACGATCAAGGAGGGCGAAACGTCTTCATTCATTACGATCCCACATAAAAATGTTAAAAGGTATCTAATTTTCTAACAATGTTTAAAACTATAATTAAAGTTTTGAAAGTTCATAGAAAAACCTTCGAAAATGTTTTGCAAATGTATCGGTAAAGTGTTCTCATTTTCCCTTATATTGACAAGGTAAAGTTTAATAGAAAGCATTTCCAACTAGTATAGGATAAGCCTCCTCAACCTTGTGTGAAATATTAAACCCCCGTCAACAAACTGATTGGACCTTACGTGTCAGACAAGGCGACTTCCTTTCGTGCGACTTCTTCTTCTTGGAAAAAGTAATTCGAGCTGCAGAACTAAATAGAGAAGGTACCATCTTCTATAAGAGTGTACAGCTATTGATATTGATATCATTAGAATCAACAAGCGCGCCGTTAGATCTGCTTTCTCCAGAATGGATAAAGAAGCGAAGCAAATGAATCTGATAGTGAACGAGGGCAAGACGAAAATCTCCTGGCATCAAACAAATAGTCGTCGCTCTCGCAACTAGGCTCCCACGTCACTGTTGACAGTCATAACTTCGAAGTCGTAGATAATTTCGTGTATGTTGGTATTAACAGCAATAACAATGTCACCCTCGAAATCCAACGCAGAATAACTCTTGCCAACAGATGCTACTTCGGACTGATTAGACAATTGAGGAGTAAAGTCCTCTCTCGACGAACAAAAACCAAAGTCAAATTATTTATTTATTTTCTATTAAATTATTATTTATTTTAATTATTTTAACTGAAAACTTAGTCCTCATTCACCCCTCTTTTCCAAAGGTTCACTTTAGACGCCTATGAAAGCCGATATGCTTGTACGGTACAAGTATATTTGTATGTCTGTACTTGCCAAGCATGATCCATTGCAACATTCGCTTATAAAATAAATACGCCCTGGCTCCAACGTACACACCGACCATCATATTTCAATTGAAAATTAATTTGCAAGCGCAAACAGCTGAGTACAAACAGACAGGGCGGACTAAAGATACTACGGTAAGTCGTGGAAAAAATTGCGCACATCACTTTTATGGGCCTTGATTGAGTTATCGTATTTTATGACCATAAATATATGCTTTAGCGGACAAGCGTCCGTACGCCCGAACGCCCGAACGCCTGAGCGAAGAGTGCCCGTTGCTCAAATAACCGGAGCGCCAGCCAGCAAACAATAGCGAAACGATCGCGAAATGGTCGTACGTGGTACGAAAATGAGTCAATACGATCACACTTAAATGATCTGTACTCAGACTTTGGAGCTTGTAGGGCGCAAAGAGATGAGTGGTGAAGCGAACGAAGAACCGTTGCTGTGTGATATTCAGGTGATAATATGCCCGCCATTTTCGTAATGGAAAGTAATTATTGTCTGTGGCAAACGAATTACAGTAATCGTCATAAAATGTTTCCCCATGAGTGCCTGCGGTAACAGCCAAGCAACTAACCGGCCAGCCAGGCTACCATAGGGACGGACGATGGACGACGGACGACGGACATACAGGCGAGCTTTCGCAGCAGTAAATGCAGCAATAACAACAACAACAAATGAGCAATGGCTCACTTAATATGACCAACACCGAAGCGAGAACAACAAACACTTGCCGCTTGTCTTCCTCCTATAATCAAGGGAAATAACATTTTGAGGCAGCGTTAAAACTAACATTAATTATGTCGAACGATCGGTCCGACGTCAGCGCAAATAAAGAGCAAATTTTTTTCACTGCATTTGGACATTTAGAAAAATATACATATGTATGTATGTTTGTATGTTTATCATGTTGCATAAATGCTAAGGAACGGTTCGTGTAGACAAGTCGTTGCCGCCAAAATATTTAATTTTTATATACAAAGTGGATGCATACTCACATCCATCTGGACATAGTTTAAGATATTTTGTATTAGTTCCATAATATTAGTATTTGCCTTTGATGATTCAATTTCGCAGTTTCTGAACTTGTGTAAGCTTTTGAAGTTTTTATTTTTGATTGGCATTTGCAGCCCCTTGGCAATATTGGCTGGCTCAAAGAACTCGCATCAGCTGTCTTTACTTTCAATCGCCGAGACGTCAGTTGGTCATAAGTGAATGCATTTCGCATATTACTTTCGGCGCATTCATACTTGCTCATATTATCCACAAAATTTGTATTTGTACAAGCATACACACATATAAATATTAATATCTAAAATGTCTTATTTATCAGCAAACCGCCGATCTTTGAAAACTTTGAGTAATCGAAAATACCATATGGTTTCACTTGCGGCATATGGTACCACTACCTTATATTATACAAATACGTATGTATGTATATCTTTTGTGGAGCAAATGAATTAAACTCATCATTTTTTACAATTTCGCATTTACCGTTAAACTCGAAAGTTTTCATAAAGCTGGATTGAGAACCGTCGCATCAAACTAAACTCAAATATTATACTTACATTAGGTAAAAAATTATATTTTATGGTTTTCAAAATGATATGTTTTTTTTATAAAACACACAGCTCTGCAAAGAAAATAATTTCTTTTTCGTTGCCTGACTGCATTCTTTATGAAAGTATTGAATGTGCTCTGGTTTCCATGAGTATGCCCAACATTCATTTTAATAAATAGGCTTATTGACAATAAAATTTAATTTTCAAGTCATGATTAGGGTAATTCGCACCTTTTCCACACATACAAACATCACGTGATCCCCACCTTCAAGACTCCTTAAGGAACGAACAATTTAGCGGAAGGTTTTAGCAAAAATCAGCTCGGAGATACCTAAGCTTACTATCTGCAAAACGTCCTGTTTTCCTTAATAAAATCATATCATTAAATTTCCGTACATCGGTAGGGGAACCCCTACTACAACTAAGATCAAATATGAGTATCAAGCTATACCATCTCCCAGTTATCTGCATCAATATTCTTACAATTTAGAAAATTATAGTGAGCTAAAAGGAGAGCAGTCCCAACAGGATCTAAACAGTGCCGAATTAGCCACGTAGCAAGAGTAACAAATGCTAAGAGCTCCGCGTATCGGGGGCCCCGCGCTCCAACTGATCGTAATTAAAAAAATATCAATTTAGATGAAGCGTAAAATATCCTTGCATACTTTAAACGCGAAACACTTAGGCTTTACTTTACTTCCACCTTCCACCTTCCACCTTCCACCTGAAAATCTAAAACTCGATTTCGTCACGTTAAATCGCAAAAATAAGTAGGCATTTTACGAACTTCTTAACTTTAATATACTAATGTTTAATTATAAATATTATAATCGATATATTTAGACTAGTATCTATACTAGATACATTTATGCCGAATATCGCCATTGTGAATTTTTATTAATTAAATAAATATTTTCATAAAATGAAATATGCAAAAATAAATTCATTATCGAATATCTCTAGATTTTGTATGCTTCATGGCTGTCAAAAGAAAATAAGTATAACTATTAAATTTTTACAAGATTTTTATTGAAAATTATTGTTTAACGATATTCTTGTCACCTTCCATATTATAAAAAAAAAACATTATTTTATATCATTACGCTGACCTCTTAACAGGGTAAAAATTTTTAGTTCAGTCCAGCCTTAAGAGCAAGGTGTTTCTGCCATCTGGACCAGTGGAATGACTTTTTAAGTTCTTGGACATGGAAGGTCATAATGCTGAATAACTCGCTCAAAGCCGACTAGATTTATTGAGTGAGAGTGGCATTAATATCAAAGATTGTCGTTGGCCAAGTTATTACAATGCCAGCAACATGAGTGGGAAATACCTTACAAGCCCGAATTAAGAAAATAAATAGGTCTGCAGAGTACATTCCCTGTCTTGCGCATTCATTAAATTTGGTTGCTAAGTGCACTGCAGACTGCTGCACAGAAGGAAAACTTTTATTCGATTTCATTGAAAAATCTATACATTTCTTCCCGGTTCTGCCTATCGATGGGGTTCTCTTACGAACACACTTAAATATTCTATTTCAAAAATTCCGATTTTGAAACGGTTATCGGATACTAGGTGGTCAGCCCGAGCTGATGCTACGAAGGCACTTTTATGTGGTTTTATTACTATTGAGCAAGTATTGGAAGACATTTTCAATAACGTGGATAAAAAAGCGGAGTGCCTTAATAAAGCTTACGGACTACTTTCTACGATGAATAAGTTAGAAAAAGGAATAATGACAATTACGTATAACGAAGTTCTAGAACGCTTGCAAGCGACTAGTGCATCGCTGCAGTCGTCTGATCAAGACCTTAATAAAGGAATACGCATTTTATGAATCATTATATGGCTACGTCCAAGCAATGCGATCCGCTTTTTCAGATATTGAGGCAAGAGCCAAAGATCTGATCTACTGTGAAGAATACCAGCAACAGACATCGCAACGAATCTAGTGAAGACTTTGTTGAAAATCAAACACCTGGACAACGCTTCGAATTTGAGGTATTTATTCTCATTATAGATAATGTACTGCCTCTTACAACAGAAGAGATTTTGGAAACATTATTTCAGGGCTTACGAAGATTATTTAGAGAACGACCTAGGGGGCGAATTAGTGCAGTTCGCAGAGCTGCTGAAAACCGGTGTGGCTACTGTTATTGACAGCCAGAAACAGGAGCCTCTGGAATAGTAATATTATAAACTTTTATTAAATAATTCTTTAGCATCATGTATCCTAAACTTAGAAATTGCCTCGCGATTACATCTGTCATGATCACTAACTGCAGTGGTGAGCGTTCTTTTTCAACATTAAAACGTATTAAAAATGAATTAAGGAACACGATGGGCAAAGCACGCCTTAATCATCTCGCTTTGTTCAATATAGAGCATGATTTACTTAAAGAAATCGATATTGGAAGTATTATTTCTAAATTTGCCTATAATAAATCGAGAAAAGTTTATTTGTAACAATTTTGTTTTATTTAGTACCCTAAACTTGAGAACCTATAGCAAACCAAGGCACTGGATAATAGTAGAATAGTAATAGAAGAATAGGTGTCAAGGTTGATGGTAGTGTCACATGGCGACATACCAGGTCTTATTGGTCCTTAAAAAATATTGTCAATTGCAATATTACTAGAAGAACTCATAAAAGACGTTTTATTGATATATAAAAAATTATTTCGACATTTGTCTCTCTGTTTACTTCGATGTAGCCTTTAAAGAAAATATATTTGTCATTTGGTTCCTGTTTTGTGATATTTATAATATACTATATACTTAACATTAAAGATATAACAAAAGACAACGTTAACTTCCGTTGCACCTAAACTATAATACCATCCACAACTACAAAAGGTTCATAACAAGAACGTGATTCCGATTGTTCAATTTGTGTGGCAGTTATATGCTATAGAGACACGATTACAACAATTACTTCCGAGTTTTCACTATGTATTGCTTTGGGTAATTTAGGTGATGCCAAATTTTGCGGAGATATCTCTTGAATTGAAAAAGGTCTCCTTACAAGCACTTGATTCCGTTCGTTTAGATTGTTTGCCACTTATTTGCTATAGTGGTCCGATATTCAGTTCGATATCTCAGAAACTGGGGACTAGTTCGCGTGGATATAGACAGACAGGCGTGCGAAGCTAAATCAACTCAGCTCTTCATGCTGATCATTTATGTATGTTGTTTTTATAGAGTCTCCGACGTTCCTTTTGGGTGTTACAAACTTCGTGGGAAATATATTTTATTCAGAGTATAAATGTTGACATTAAAATAAAAATACTTATTAAGTTGGAAAATTAATATCATTTTATATATAATTATATTCAACAGCTGTATTCAATTGTGACTATGTATGTTATATGTATATGCCATTATGTATGAAAAATGTGCGATATAAACGGAATAGAACCATATATACACGATTTAGTAATAATTTTTAAGGGAACTTGCATGAGTTTAGTTGAGTCGAAATATTCCACTTTTCTGTTAAATACCTTGAATATAAGAACCAATTTATTTACTGTATATGTTTATATTAGATATTCTAAAGTAATTCAAATTGATATTAATGGTCCAGTTTAAGGAGGACTCCACTGACATTGAAAAGAACGGTTTTGATATTTAAATCACCCCTTTAACACCCGGTTATTTATATTGTATATTTTCATCGACATTATTCAATAAGATATCTTATTCACCTTCCTGATTCACATTTTTCAAACATGTTAGTGAATCAATCACTAAATTTTCCCATTTTAAATTTTATAATAATATATTAATAAACATATTTTAGCTGTAACTCAATTATTGGGAGTAACACTATGAAAGGGCATTTGTGGTAAGCAGAGACCGACAAGAAAGGAGTTCAAAAAAGCAACAAACAACTTTCAATTATCGTGCCTACCCGTCTTTAACAGTTCAGCTCTTGCATCTTTGTATGCGATAATAAAAAATAATGTCTTGATCATTTTGCATCGTTATGTAAATCAATCAGGCAAATTATAACTCAAAGGCTTGCCACAATAATTAGGTCCACTGGTAATAGCATGCAGAGGTCTACACACATGTATACCTTGTTTGTATGTTTGTGAGTAAAAATGTAGGTACTGCACGCAAACTCGTTTTCAACATTTTTTTTATCGAGGGCCTGAGCGACAAATTTTCAGCAGCGTGCGGCGAAGATCGACTACATATTGAGCGATCAGGGCGAGCCCTAGCCTGTTTACGTGCCACATTGCTTTTTTGAGAGGATAACAACAAAAAACTTATCCGATCAATGCCACATATGTACATATATAGACCTTTGAATATATTCATTTTAAATAAGTACCAAAAAATTAAAGGAGGGATTACGGGGTTTGATATACCCTTAAGTATATAGTATAACAGAACTTGGTTTTTTTGTATTATACCTTCTCGGGTGATGTAAAACCTCCGAAAATGGAGAAATTAAAATTCCAGATTGTGTAATATTATTATAAATGGTCTTACGATTGCTAGATTTATTTCAAGGGCCTTCTTGCAAAAGCGTTTTTACTTGAAAATTTCTATCACAGGGGATAGATTTTTCATCCACAACTTTTAAAAGTGAATCGAACACAATCAAGGGCTAATATTGGTCATTTCACTCATACAAGCTTTACACAAACTAACACTGCACCGCCACGCTTATTCGGTACTGATTTCAGAGATGATAACTTTCCAAAATGTTTCGAACAATGTCGCTTCAAATGCGAGCGTATGAGAGAGTTGAAATTAAGTACTATAATTTAATACATTTAGGAAAACACTGTCAAAAATGCAGAACTTTTTCTTCTTCTTGATATCAATATCATTGGCTGCACACTCTTATAGAGGATGGTACCTTCTCTATTCAGCTCTGAAGCTGATATTTTTTTTTCAGCAATAGATTGAAAAAGTCACACAAGTCTGAAACCTCGTTTGGTATAGACCGACTCGGAGGAATCCTTCCCGATCCTGATGGAGCTTTTGGTGTTGCTGAACGTCAACGTTGCAAGCGGTATTAGCTTTGCGAAAATACTAAGTTCAGACAAAGCGACATTGAGGCAGTCCTTTTTCATGTTGTCGGAGGTGTATTTAAAATCGACAAAGATCTTCCTCCAATCAGTTTGTTGACGTTAGGCTTCAGCCTTTCACACAGTACGCTCGATAAAACCTTGTATGCGATGATGAGAAGACTTATTTAACGGTAATTGGCTCAGATTGTGGGTTCCCCCGTTTTATGGATTGGACAGAGCACACTTATATTCTAATCTTCGGGCATGCTTTCATCCGACCATATCTTGCAAAGAAGCTGATGCATGCAACTTGTCGGTTCTTCTCCGCCGCGTTTAAATAGCTCAGCTGGTATACCGGCTTTGTTGTTTTTCAGCCGGGTAATTGCTATTCGAACCTCGTCGTTGTCGGCCAACGGAACATCTATTCCATCTTCATCGATCTCCAGTTGTTCAGATAGCCGAACGACCTGTAGTAGCAGATTAGTTGCGGAATAAGCGGCATAAAAGATGGCAGATCCGCTGAAGCTCCTGTGACTGTGGCGAATCGACACCGCCACATAGAAATATGTGTCCCCTCATCATGTTTGGACATGATGAAAGAATAAGCAAAATCCAGGCGCGATTGACCCATAATGGGCGGCTTCCTGGTCAGCGTCTGTTCACCATGTTAGGTGCGGCTGATATTACAACGTGACCGGTACACACCGCGGCGCACTGGGAGTCCCTGGATATCTTGACAGCGATTTCTTCGCTGTTACGATGGAAAGGGTGATGTGAGCTTGCTCTGCCGAGGTGTTAGCCGCGTGGTGTATCAGTAAACAGCCACTTCGGTCCTTGTTTAGGGAATGTGCATTAGGCGCAGGAGTAGCGAGCGCCGGTCCGTCAAACAAACGAATGGAGAATTATTTTAATAAAGATAAAAAAAAAGTAGCAGTGTACAAGACTGCTTGCCGAGCAACGAAACGAAACTGAACCATCCATTAGAACGCCGAGTAGTACTTGCGTCGAAGCTCATCTCTTTAGACGCCCACCAAGATTGATGCGATCACGGACACAGCGGCTCACAGTGGAAAGGCCTGAAAGAGCGAGATCCTTGCCACCAGCGCTGCAAGACAGAGCGGAAATAACGCAACCAAAAGGGGACATTATGGCTGAAGCTCCATGAACGCGTCCAAAGCGAGTATAACAAAGTTAAGGCAAACAGGCGAAATGTTCCTTTGAGTCACACAGGAGTAAATTCAACAGCAAAACGGCAAAGCAAGGATGAGCAGTTGACGCGAAAGGCCCCGCCAAAAAAGAAAGCCAGCCAAAAAGAAGTCCAAAAGAGGAGTACTGCGTGGAAGAGGAATGAAGGAAACATTTCTACAAAAGAGCGGAAGACACTGGTGAAACCAAAGACACAAAACAAGGATAAGAAGACGGTTGCTGCTCCATGTCCGAAGCCCGATGCAATTATCATTGCGCGCACTGGAAACATGTCGTACAGCGACATGCTTAGAGCCGTGAAAAAGGAAGACGAAATAAATAGAAACGAAGAAGGCCCAGATGAACACGAGGAAATAACCACCAAAGAAGACATAGCATTGGCAATACGATCACAAATCAAAGAGTTAAATTCCTTTGACGAAAATGCAATCAAAACCATGAGACAGACAGCCCGTATGCGGGCACGCAGACGGCAGTCATCAGCCTTCCCGCAGCGGATTCAAAACGGCTGCTTGACACCCATAAGATCAAGATTGGATGGACTAAGAAAGTGTTTTAGGTGCCTGGAATACGGCCATCTAGCGAGGGCGAAAAGGAATATGTCCTCTATATCAAGCGGCGTGTAAAAAGATAAAATTAAAGTTGTCCAAATCAACCTAAATTATTGCGAGGCTGCTCAAGAGCTGCTGAAGCAATCAATCTTCGAGGAAAAGGTAGAGGTGGCGATAGTGTGTGAGAAGTATAAAAACATAAGCGCAAAGGCACCAGGACTTGATGGTATCCCGAACAAGGTACTGAAAATTGCCATCAACCATAGCAAGAGGGTTTGCGCTCTGCTCACGATGTTTAAAAAAAGGAGTTTTCCCGAAAATTTGGAAAAAACAGCGGCTGGTTCTTCTTCAAAAGCCAAACAAACCGCCAGGAGAGCCGAGTGCGTATCGCCCACTCTGCATGATCGACACTATGGCCAAAACACTGGAAAGACTAATTTGCTCACGTCTAGAATGTCACCTAGAAGAAGAGTCTCCTGGTTTATCTGAAAACCAATTTGGATTCAGAAGACATCGGTCCACTTTAGACGCAGTTGGAAAAGTGACGGGCATTGCGGCCAAGGCCATAGAGGGCACCAGATGGATGCATGGATATAAAAAATACTGCGCTGTGGTTACGCTAGACGTGAAAAATGCTTTCAACTCTGCATACTGGCCACATATACTGAGGGCATTAGAGGCAAGAAACACCCCGGGGTATCTTCTGAGGACAATTAGCAGCTATTTGTCGGACAGACTACTGCTGTATGATACCGAGACAGGTCCAAAAACCCACATAGTGACAGGTGGAGTACCGCAAGGCTCCGTACTAGGCCCATTATTATGGAATGTGCTGTATGACGGGGTGTTACGATTACCGCTGCCAAAAGAAGCACAGGTAATTTGATATGCGGACGACATTGCCGTAACGATTGTTGCTAAAGAGCTTTTCCAGATACAAAATATATGCAATGAGACCGTGTCGAAAATTAAAAACTGGCTTGCGAGTACTAAGCTGCAGCTTGCCGGTGAAAAACAGAGGCAGTGCTCATCACGAGCAGAAAAAGGCTAGAAACGGTCACTTTGAACATTGATGGATATTACTACGTTAATTCACTGAGTTACCTTGGCGTTATGATCGATACGAGGCATAATTTCAAGGCGCACATTGAAAACGCCTGTGGTAAGGCGGCTAAAGTGGCTGCGGTCCTGCCGAGAATCATGTCAAACCTTGGTGACCCAATTCAAAATAGGAGAGTTCTGCTGGCTAAAGTTAGCCAATCAATGCTTATGTACGCAGCTCCGATTGGGGGACAGCCCTTCGGCAAAAATCCTGTGTCACTATGGCCAAATCTGGGTCCAGACTATGCGCCCAGAGAATTTCCTGTGCGTTTAAAACGGTGTTGCACGAGGCGAGTGATATGCATAAATAGACGCCTACCGGCCGACGACCGCAAACAGGAGAGGAAGACAAGCCTCGAGGAGTGGCAAAAGCAATGAGATGCGGCAGTAAAAGGAAATATGGACATAGAGACTAATTAAAAATGTTCCGGCCTGGATTGACAGACAACACGGGGAGACATATTTCTACTTAACGCAGTTCTTATCGGGCCATGGCTGTTTCAGGGAATACCTGCACAAATTTACCAGCTATTCTTTCGAACTTTATGAAAACTAATGGTTTCCGCTTACAGTTGTGCGTAAGGAGCTTGAAATGTCGGTGCAGCAGTGTAAGTCGAGTAGAAGACATTTCGCTGTCGTTTGTGCTAGGAGCTTCTCGACACTTCATATTGTTTTACAGAGGCGGGCGCGTACAGACAACCATATATTGGGAGCCAGCGAAATCGATCAGCCTTAACTCATTTGGAGAGGTTTGCCAGGCTGAATTTTGTGACTGTTGTACCAAAGATGTCTCTTTGCCCACCCTGGCGTTAAAGTCGCCTAGCACAGTTTTTACATCGTGCCGGGGGCAAGTATCACGAACGCGCTCCAGCCACTCAAAAAAGGCATCTTTGGTCATATCGTCCCTTCATTCGGCCGGGCGTGGCTGTAAATCAATGTTATATGTAAGAACTTCTCTTTGATACGGATTGCAACTACACGACGACGATCTACCGGGGTAAATGCCAGGACTCGGCGAATCCCACAACGAATTTGCGTTACTTGATAATGTCACAACAACCTACTCGTCTCCGTTCTTTTACCGCCCATCGCATTTTTTGAACGGCGGTGATCGCAGCATTTACTTTTACGATGGTACCAAACATCTGGGCATTGGCACATTCCCAATTTATAGACCGGACATTCCAGGTGTATGCCCTTAAATCATAGTCCTTGTTTTTGTTTCAGGATCGAGGCCCGCACCTCTGGTGAGCAGACGTTGCAATTAGACTTCAGCGGATCCTTACACCGAATACGTCGGAGTGGTTTCGCTAAAGCTTCCTTTCTTTTAGCCGTGACCGGGTTGGCTACCACATCATACACTCACGCTTACGCTTCCCTACAACTGTAACTGCTTACTCGAAAGCGTTACTTCGCCCCAATACTCGTACACAACTTGAAAAAGTCGAGAAAATAATTTGAGAACTCTCAACCTCGATCAAATTAACAAATCGACAATATGAAACTAAAAATCTTGATGAAGAACTAGCCATATTACATATAATATAAACATCAATACTTTTGATTTGCACCAAAAGACATTTTAATAAATTTAGTCACCAACAATCAACATCCATATATTAAAAGTAAAAGTGAAGGCATGGAAAGCTTTCGACAGCACGAAAAGGAGCTGCCTTTACGCCGCGATGTCTGAATTTGGTATCCCTGCAAAACTTATACGGCTGTGTAAGCTGACGTTGAA
>NW_017537634.1:62762-67686 GCF_001853355.1 Bactrocera latifrons | reverse complement strand
GGAAGCAGAGGAAGAGGAAGACCTCCACTCCGTTGGAAGGACCAAGTGGAGAAGGACCTGGCTACGCTTGGAATATCCAATTGGCGCCTCGTAGCGAAAAGAAGAAACGACTGGCGCGCTGTTGTTAACTCGGCTATAATCGCGTAAGCGGTGTCTACGCCAATTAAGAAGAAGAAGAAGGCATGGAAATTGTCTCATACACTCCCGATTTATACGGCAGGACTGAAATTATCGTATCGTAACCGAGGGTAGGAGTTGCCTTATTTCATTTCCCAATTATTACGTAATCAAATTAAACCTTAATATTTTCAGACAACGGTTTTAACAGTACCCCAGGCAGACTTAGGTAGAAATAAGGATAGCCATAAAACTTTTTGGAGCTTTTACACTACAAAACAAAGAACTCTATCGAAATAACTTTGCTTTAATAACATAACTCTACAAAACAAAACAAAATTGTGTTGCCCTGGATATTTCGGCAAATTTTAATGTTTTAATTTCTTCATGAAAGTATTGAATATGCTTCTGTTTTTATGATCAATGTATATCTTATACTTCAATAATTTATCGGTTTGTTAGCAATAAAATTTATATTTCCAGTAATGATTATGGTCCTGTGCATCATTTTCGGGCATACAAACATGATGGAGATATCTATAACGACAGTGTACGGAAGTTCCTATTTACTCAAAGAAAATCATGTTTTCGTTTCAAAGGCATAACTGAACTAGCATAACTCAGAAATAATGTCGCCAGAAATCCTGTGCCCAAAAAATAAGGTGACATTGTTTTATTTTTCCAAATCAATTTCATCCCCTTCAAAGTAATCCCCTAGATGTAGTACATTATGCCAACGGATTTTCAATCTTAGAAACACACTGGTTGTACTCACTTTCGGGGATGGCCTACAGTTCCGTCTTCGCTGCGGCTTGAATATCGTATAAAAACGGTATCGCCGGAGCGGAGCGGTCTTTTGAGCTTGGTGAACAGCCAGAAGTCGCACGGCGCCAGATCAGGTGAATACGGTGGAACGAGATGGGTTGAGTTTTTGGCGAAATGATCATTTAATGCAAATTCTTTGCTCAACAAATTTCGACATCGCAAAAAACGAAAAACTCACTTTTAGCAGCTCACAAACGACACGTATCTCAAACACTAATGAATATTTTGACATGAAATTCGACATAAATGTCACTGACAGTACTACCAACCTAAACGCAGTTTAAATTCAAATGTCACCTTATTTTTTGAGCACAGTTATGGTAGTCTACTATGGATATGAATAAGAGCGGGAAGTATCTGTATCTGATTTATTATCTCCAAATGAACTCAGGGATTTAATATGGTATGTGATCTAGTTAGGAATCCTGGCCGAAAATTACATATTGTTACATATTTTTCAAGTAATAAATATTGTATTGCCAATATATGGATATGAATTCTCTTTAATACTGATATGTCTACCTTCTCATCTCTGTGGCCACAAAGGCAACTGAGTTTGAATGCGTCAAAATTTCTGAAATAAGGAGTTGAAGTCATCGGCTGACATAAAAACAATTGTAATTAAATCAGTGCACAATCAAATCACTAAGTAAGTATCAGCCCTTTTCATTAAGTAAACAGCATGAATATCCTTGTTTGCTTGGGTGTGTACACCAGACACATTTCATAATGATAAAGTGTAGATGAGCCTCTGTACGCATTGTGTTTGTAATTTCAAAGGTCGTTAAACAAACAAACTGAAGTGGAACCAGCAAAAAAGCCAAATCAAATCAGTTTAAGCTAACGGCGGTTCTTGGCGTACGTCGAGCGTACGACCAGCTCCTGCCCACCCTCCCTTCGCCGTGGTGAAAAAACCATGCCTTCATCAAGGCCACTAGCGTTAGGGGACAGTTAGGCGATAAAACTACCCTCAAATTAACTCTAAGCTAGTCAATATTCTATTGAGTATGATCCCAAAGGTACCAGCAACTGTGCTGCAGAGCAGTGAATGAGTAAATTCCACAAATCGTATTAAAAAAAAAATTTACAAGCAAAGAGAAAAAAGTGTCCACTTTTTCAGATTTTTCCGGGTCACATTTTTTTTTACATATTCACCGCGAAAGTCAGCTGCCATTTGCGCATATGTACATAATGAGGTAGTTAATCAGTTGTTTGCGTTAATTTTCATGAAATTGTAACGTTTTCTTACAGTTTTTGTATTTTTTAGGGCTTTTAAACATTTTACTAATTTACCATTTTAAAGTGGAAATAATTACAGTCAAACATAAATATACTAATGCACCTTCATAAGTCATTACCGAAAAAAAGTGTCCGGGTACAAATTTTGTTGTGTGATGGTGGCGTTCAAATTCACCGGTCACGTGCGAACGCAAAGGATTCTCACCCCATTTTTGCTGTACGGAGACTAAACTTGAACTAATGATCGGGTTAATAGAGTGATTGATTAACAATTTTTTTGTTTATTTAACGTGTCGAATCAGTGGAAGATTTGTATTGCCATCTGAATCAAAGGTCGTGAGAATAATTGTGAACGGATTTTCTAATTTAATTGACCTAAGTTCATTCTGTGTCTAAAATTGTTTGAGCCTTGATAATATATACATAGATGGAAACACTCTTAGAAAGCAAATTATAACCTTAAGAGGAAAAAACTAAGCTTCTGTTTTTAGTGTACGAGAAGCCACAAGGTGTAAAATGAAAAAAATATTACGCACTAAAAGTTCCTGGCTAAAAATAAGTCATGTAATATTTGACAAGAGAATTCCAAATTTTAATAAATAATTAAATTTAATCAAATTTCGAAATAAAAGTAAACTTAAAATTAAATAAATATGTTTACAAAAAATCGTGTGATATTCATACCATTTATTTGGAAATCACAATTTAAAAGTATTCGTTTCTGAATCAAGTTTAGGGCTCTAAATTAAAATGGCATTTTCATTGTTAATTTCAACTTTCGATTATCGAAAATAATAAAAAGCGTGGATACATACAATGGAAACTTTTTAAAAAGTTAAAACCGTGTAAGAAGATTATTTACTTGTAAGAACGGATTCACATTAAACTTAAATTTCTTATATATTAACAGATAGTATATTGGGCATAAAGTCAATCAGTATACTATAGAAAATATTTTATTACTTATTTTATTACTATTTACTCTCAACTATAACGAATTGGTATATGTATATGTATGTTGGTGCTGGAGTAATTCAACAACCGATCTCACGCATTTTCGGTACCAAACCGCAGTATGCCGATATCTTGTATTAGTGCTTAATTTAAATATTGTAAAGCAAACGAGTTTTATATTTGAAATTGATATTAAATGTTTAAATTTAATAATGCATATGTGAAGAAGGCATGGTTGTGTCCCGACATCATAAATTTTTAAACTCTAGCATAAGGTTGCCAAGATAATTCATCAGATTTGGTTGAAAGTGATTGACCTATTGCCAATTTTTGTAAACCGATCGCATTCACCTTTAATAGTTTTCAACTTTTCATACAATTTTATGAAATGCTAGAACGCAATGTTTCCACCAAGTTTGGTTGATATATATATTCATAAGTTTTTTTTAACCAATTGTAATCGTCTGTTTTTTATTTAGTTATAAAAATTTGTAATTTCCCGACCAAGGGTGTTACAAAAAAACCGGTAGATGTAAGAGTATATAAATGAAAAGTTTTCTTCGAGAAAATGAATAAGGTTAAAGACTAATTCAGATTGTTATACATGAAACTATACCTGGGCGCTAGTTATTATTTTCTCTAATATTTCTTATTACCCCATAATTACTTTAGGACCTCTTCCAGTCCATGCAAAAAATAATTGGTTCAGAAACGAAATTTGGTATATAACTATATATGTATATGTACCTAAAAAATTATTACTTTCATACCATAAGCAAATTCCATACAACTTACTGACTTTGACTCAGCTTATTTGAGTATTAAATAGTTAACCATTATTTGTAGTATTTGTTTATACTAGCCCATCTACTATATGTTTTTTTATCTTGAACAATATGAAAATAGAAACGTAATGGATAGAATATATAACATATCATGTAAGTATATTCGGACCACTTGTTAAAAACGTTAATTTCCTTTTTATCAGAAGATTAAGGTTTCCATCTTGTTCACTTTCAGAGTGGGAAGTAATTTTAATGAATATTCTTCTTTTATTCCATTCGACTTAAAATGTAGTCCACATATCCTCGATGACAAACTGAGTTGCACGCCACCTACTTTTTCCCATTTATATTTTTGCGATTTGTCAGTTGGAGGATAAATCATTGGTAAATAGCTTCTATGAGTCGCTTTGCACAAGCAATAAGTATTCACCATTTTTATTTCTTCATTAAAAAAAATATTGAGTTTCGTTTAAAAACTGTTTCCTTTTTCAAATTTTTTTTTTTTGTTTTTAGATAAATGTAAGGGTAAAATCATTTTTATTGATGCTTTATTGATTGGCTATGCGTGCATCGTTATCTTTGAAGGTTCCTCAGTTTGAATTAGAAGGTAAAAAAAAAACATCACGTACAGTTTTCCAGTTACATCAAAAAAAAGTCTCTTTGAAGAAATATTTGAAAAATGCCCTGTTGACTAATATACTGATAGAATTTAAAAATAAAAAAAGTTTTTACTTTATGTAAGACGTTTATTATATCGTGTAAGGATGGAGGATGGAGTCATGTGTAGAAGTTCACGCAAGTGAGGAAAGTTTTCTGATCGCCATTCACGTGGGAGTGGCCAGAAACGGTTCTTTTACATGTGACTCAAGCAGCTCACGACTTCCGGTCCTTGACCAAGTATCCTCTGGGTAGCCTAAGAACATCCGTTTGAAGGTGAGCTAAAGTGAGAAGGCGAAACATTCCCTGCATAGGGTTGTGCGCTGGGCTTGGGACCCGTCACGTAA
>NW_017537634.1:54984-59987 GCF_001853355.1 Bactrocera latifrons | reverse complement strand
GAAGACCTCCACTCCGTTGGAAGGACCAAGTGGAGAAGGACCTGGCTTCACTTGGAATATCTAATTGGCGCCACGTAGCGAAAAGAAGAAACGACTTGCGCGCTGTTGTTAACTCGGCTATAATCGCGTAAGCGGTGTCTACGCCAATCAAGAAGAAGAAGAATAATTACATATAACTATTGAACCTGTTTTGTAGATTTCCTTTTTGCAAATGGCGATTTTTTCTTGTGTTCTGTATTACTTTCTCTCATTAGGAACCAACAATAATCCCCCGTCATTGCAGGATCCCAGCGGATTTGATATCTCTGTTCCATTGTTAAAATATCTTGGTGGAACCTCTCTCCCTGTTCATCACTGACGGAACCCAAATTTTGTGGAAAAAAACCTAAAGGTGAATGTAAAAAATGAATTTTTAGTGACATTCTGCAACCCATTATTTGGTAGTTTTCCAGCAACTCGTCGATTAGTTCCTCATACGTGTTAGACTTTTTGTTTCCCAAAAAATGCGTTTTATGTGTAAAGAGGGCAGCAAAACATACGAGGGTCAACTAGAGGTATATTCTTGATGTTAGCTTCACACGGCACGAAATAACCTCTTTGCGGCCAATCTTTTATTTTATAATATTTTTCTGTTGCTCTACTGTCCCAAAGGCACAAAAAACAGCAGTATTTAGTAATTCCCCCTTGAAGCCCAAGAAGTAGTCCTATGACTTTAAGATCACCACATATCTGCCACTTGTATGTGTTGTAGTTTGTGCAATTCAAAATCAATGACATACTTTCATAAGTTTCCTTCATATCAACAGCGTGGGAAAGTGTAATTGAAGATTTAGTGTTGCCATTATGTAGCAAAACGGCTTTTAAACTTTTCTTAGATGAGTCTATGAATAAACGCCACTCTTCTGGATTATGTTGATAGCCTAACTTCTCCATAACACTTGCAGGATCAGTACAAAAGCAATTTTTATCTCGTAATGTAAAGAAAGAGGCAAACTCTTCATTACGGTATCTAAACGCTGTGACCTTTGTACCTTTGCCCAGTAAATTCCACTGCTATAACCTTGACGCTAAAAGTTCTGCATGTTGTTTAGATAAGTTAAGGTCACGCACTAAATCATTAAGTTCAGGCTGCTCGATCAAATGTGTTTTTTTCTTTTCTTCTTCATCTTCGGAAATCTGATACACAGGAGACTTTTTGCTTCTTTTACGGGATATTATATTCTCTTCTATAGCATCATCAACAGCACAACGTCCACGTTCTGTATCTAAGTCCTGTGGCAATGGTGAAACGGGAATTGGTAAATTTTCGCCATGAGGAACGGGTCGTTTAGCTGAAGATATGTCGGGATATTGAATTTTGAGCTTATTTTTTTTTGAAAATCCACATACGTTTGTCATACAAAAATAGCAATCGGTAGCATGGTTTGTCGGCTCACACTAGATCATCGGAATAGCAAAGGGCATTGATGATCTATTTCCATAAAGCCAGTGGCTTAAGTTTGGCATACAAGTCTGGCAACAAATATGAGGAGTCCAATTCCGATCTTGATTCACTATAGGAAAACCAAAATACTTGAGATATGCTAATTCAGTCACTTTAGTTATTAATCTGGCATGAGATTTAGGTGTATACAAGCGACAAACATAACAAAATGAATCAGTCGATGTATTACAACCAACGTTTTCGTACTTTAGACATTTTAATCAAAAAATCTCACTTTCCACGGCTATCGCAATAAATATACATCTACCTTCAAGCTTTAAATTGATAAACAAGAAAGAATACAGATAAGACATACGAGAAATGTCATAAATACTCTCGACTAACAAATAACTCAAAGTATATATGGATTTGGCGCAAGTAGAACAAAAAATTTACTTAATACTACGTAAAAAAAATAATTTTGAAATTCTAAAGAATCTTACGTGGTACGGAATTTTTAAATATGAATTGATTATTAGTACACCTAATTTAATATAAAAACACCAATAGCCAATCAGTTGCATATTGCCTCTAGACTAGTGTAATCAATTATTTCATATTTTAATTAAAATCATCAGCAAAAACAGAAAAGAAAATAAAAAATTTTCAAATTAGAGAAAAAAAATGTTAAATAGCTTAAAATTATGTCACTAAAGTATGTACCTATATGCACTAAGTACGCATTCCAAAAAAAACTCCATCGGGTATATTTTTGAGCTTTGATGGTCCGTTAATATTTTGTTGGATAGCTTTTGGATTTTTTAATTGCACTCAATCTGGATGGCATGGACTTTACCATTTTTTGGGTCATCACATTTTGGGAATCTTGCCCCCTTCTTCGATTAAAGCTATTTTTAAAGTTTTTTCTGGTTATTTAGCGGCACATCAGGAGATTTGGCTGGTGTTTTAATTCTTGAGTTTATTGTAAAGCAGTGCGTTTTTAATCATTGTCGTGTTGGAAAACTAGGCACTTTCGTTTAATTTCGTTAAGTGAAGTAGTACTGTTAGTGACATCTATGCTAATTTCACATTAAAATTAATTCTGCGATTTTTACTATGTCTGAATTTGTTGAACAAAGAAAAGCGATAATGCACCATATCATACTGCATTGGTTATTCGTGATCATTTCGCCACATTTTCAACTAATATCGTGCCGCAAACACCGCATTCGCCTGATTTGGGATAAAAGGATATAAAAGCTGAATCAATCAAGGCTCTGACGGTGATCACGAGAGGAGAGAGGATTTTTCCAAGTGCTATGAAGACTGGAAAGTTCGTTAGCAAGGAGAAGAAATGGACAAAATTCACCTTTCAATTTGATTACAGTGGTATATACTTATTTAACTTTGTTGAATACACTTTGGTACTCTTTTCTGAAATTTCCACATGTGAGAGTGGTATAGTAGATCGCATTGTTCCAATACTGAATAATCTGTTTAAAATGGAGTGGTGGAAAGTGTTTTAAAATTATTTTTAACTAACAATACAATGCTACAATGTATAATATTTTTGTTCACCTAACCGTTCTTTGTATCATCTAAAAATAAAAATTTGGAAAAAAGGACGTGGCCCGACCACTAATAGCTTTAATGAATCGAAAGTGGGAAAATGGATGAAGTCGTATAATACCCCAGGTCTCTCCACATATAACGGTTTTGTTAAAAACAACTAAAAGCACGATAAATCAATAACTGAATGCTTTAGAGACATAAACTTTTACACCCGAGATTCTGCGGGAGGCTTTGTAGGAACCTTTGCCAAATTCGGGCAATAGACGTGGCACTGCCAGCATTTAGACTAAAATTGATATTTCGGAGCCTATTCAACCGATTTCAACCAATTGTAGGTAGGTAGGTACTGAGAAATTACATAGTTTTTATGAAATTGGGCTGAACACTGTTCAGTTATAGTGGGGTTTTGGGTGCCAAAAAATCAGAAGAAATTAACACGTTATCAAAAAATTCACATGTTGGTGTTAGGTGAAGAAAAATTATCTTCTCGACAAATAGCAGCTAGAACTGGTTATAGGCATTCAGCTACAGAGAAAAGTGATAATTTGGAGCGTAAAAAGGGATCAGGGTAGTTATCGAAAGTCAATTGAGATAACAGACACTTACTGCGGCGGATAAGTTCAAGCGACCGCTTTAAAAGTGCACATTCAGAATAATTGTGTAGTAAAGAAAATTAAGTTTTCTTAAAGACAAAGCAGGTGGCAGCGGACCTAGCTTAAACTGTACGTTCTCTGGAGAGGGGTAAGTTAGCAAAGTTGTATGGAGAAGATGAGGTGGAAAAATTGTTGATATTCCGGCTAAATTTATGCCACATACATATATCGGATCAATATGTGATTTCTCTTACTGAAATCAATAGAGTCTGTTCTAATAATAATTTATCTTTGTAACTAAAATTTGTTCTCGAGTATACTTGAGTAATGTTAAAGGTTAATGCAACAAGGCCAGATCGAATACCCTCTGAATAGTTATTTATTATCGAATATATATTGAATTTAGCCTATTAGGTTGATTTTATATCACCTATATTTCTTTGAAGATCATTTTAATAAGACTTTAGCTGCCGCAAAGAAAAATGTAGCAATAAGATTTAGTGAGTCTACAAGGTGTGTTCCAAAGTAAGCAGGACTTTTTGAATCTAACGCCCCCTGGTGGCGCCATCTATATGTCAACTGCTGCGTTTGAATTTCATGACTTTTCATAGATTGGAAGTGAAGTTATTGCGTTTTAAGTGTCATTATGTTTGTGTTATCGGTGCGAAAATGAGCTTCGAACAAAGAGCCAGCATTCTTTTGTTTTAAAATTGGTACTTTTACCGAAACGTTTCAATTGATAAAACAAGTTTATGGCGATGATTGCTGATCCCGTAGCAGAGAGCACGAGTGGTTTCAACGTTGTAAAAGTTGTAAAGGTCGTGAGGACATAAATGACGATCAAAATGTGAGCCAATCAAAACTGTGCGTGAATCCATCAAAAATCAGCCGAAATCATCATTGAAATTCATGGAAATGGAAATCAATATCTCCAAAACATCGATTTTCGCATTTCGCAAAAATCACATTTTAACTATTAACCACTTCCCGTATTCACGTGATATGCCACCGTGCGACTTCTTCCTTTTCGGAAAAATGCATTTTCTAATGAAAGGAAAGCGTTATGCAGACATAGAGACCATTCAAAAGGCTTGCACCGGCATACTGGCGGACATACCGGCAAACGAATAAAACACTCGTTCGACATGCTTTTGGACCGTGCAAAAAGCTGTATTGAAGCAGAAGGACACTATTTTGAATAAAATAAATCGATTTTGCTGACAAAACCTTTTGTTCTGTTTTTTTTTTATACTCTCGCAACAAAGTTGCTAAAGAGAGTACTATAGTTTTGTTCACATAACGGTTGCTTGTAAGTCCTAAAACTAAAAGTGTCAGATATAGGGTTATATATACCAAAGTGATCAGGGTGACGAGTAGAGTTGAAATCCGGATGTCTGTCTGTCCGTCCGTCCGTC